>NC_069500.1:586672984-586972984 GCF_027579735.1 Bombina bombina
CTTAAGCAAAAGTGCTAAATAGGGCTCCACTTGTAATCTACACCAATATGAATATTTTTATGAATTGTTTTGAAGACTGCTTTGTTTTTTAAAATAAACTGTTCCTTTTATATGGAGCCACCTGGTAGTGCTAAATAGACAATATATATATATATGTATATATATATATATATATATATATATATATATATATATATTTAATATTTTTATTGAGGATTAAAAATAAACATACAGGAATCCCATTGTGAGATAACATAAATATACAGGTAATATGTTTCATTACAGTTAATTGACTTCTACGCAAATAGGTACCGTAAAAGGAAAATAAAGTGGGATATAATGATGTAGTCAAAAGTCTAAATAATACCTGTAAAATAAAACAAAGAATATCAAATTCTAATCCTCAGTTTCCCACCTCCATAACACAAGGGAGGCCAACTTTGGACCTCCAACATCTATATTATAAAGAATAACAGGAGGGTTACAATAATATATGGTCACTTTTGGACCTTTAAAACGTTATTGAAACACATCAGTTACAAGTATGACATATACAGTACATCTAGTTTGTATAGTCTATAGAAACAAACCTCAACTTGTAAACTTAAAAGTAATTAACCTCTATAGAAGACGAATATATGGAGAGCAATATAAGAAAAAGAGCTCATAAAGACATATTGAGGGAGCTACTGTGACCTTATTAGTGTAATATGATATGACAAAATGTGTTTGTTTATAAATGGGTAGGACTGCAACATTAGATAGCTGGAAAATACATTTATTAGTATCTAAATAGGAATTCTCTGTATGCAGGAAGTTAAAATAAAGGGGTGTCTCTCTATGTTGTATGTCAGTGTGTCAAAAAAAAATCTGTACCCCTTGAAACAGTCTAATAACAGTAACTTCTGCAGCCTAACTCTTTTTTTTTTTTTAATTTTTTTATTATCCAACATAGGTCAACTTAACACAACCAAACATGATGCTATATAAAAATAAGCATTTGATAAATACAAAGTCGCCAGGGTAAACAGTTTTTCTCATATATACCTTCATAATAAGATCAGCTATCTTCACCCTTTAAAACAAAAAGCAAACTTAATAGAAACCTCATAGTTAAGCACCTTTATGATCCATTACTTATAACTTGTGTGACCTAATATTGGAGCTTTTCTTAGTCATTAATTGAAAAACCAAAAACAACACCAAACAAACAAACAAAACACACAAAAAAAACAACCCCCCCCCCCCACAACTCTAGTCTGTTTGTGCAGTAGATATCTAAACTTAACAGTATTCTTCTGTCATATACAGACTTATTTTACATCAAATATATATAACAGTCAACACGATGATACCAAAATAGCATACCACCCCTACTTAACCAAGTTCTAGTGATACCATCCTATCTTTCCTACTAGGTTAGGTCTGGGTAACAATCGCTTGCTATTCCATGTGAACCATAACAATTCTTTACTAGTCTAACCTGTTTGAATGGATACAGCGTTGTATCCAAACATCATTATATATCTGTTACCCCTGTCATAATGTAGAGAATAGTCTAGTTATATCTTTCAGCCTTTGTAGCTGTTATGTCTATATAACCATCCAGCTTTACCTGCATTGATCCATCTAGGTAAGGCTTGGATCACGGTGCCCTAATATAACTAATATCTTTATGAGAAAAAAAAAAGGGGGAACCCCCCCTGCTCATCTATCACTCCTCCCCTAACTCACCTTGCCCACTGTATTGGGAGAAGCCCCTCCACAGTCAATATATCAAAGAACATAGATTTATGTAGAGGGTAAATGATCTGTAATTGCGCTGCAAGGGGGCCCGACTCTATTAATCTTAACCATTTTTGGAAGAAAATTCTAAATTGTTTTTCACTACTTGACTCTATTTGGTATTGCTCTATTGTTATTTGTAGATACATCTTTTGAACAAATTCTGCAATACTAGGTGGTTTATCTGCCTTCCAATGTTGTAGTATTAAATTCCTAGCCACCAATATAGTGGTATTAATAAAAGCTTGGTCCTTCCTTGATTCTTGGAATGGTGGGTTATATAGAAAAATAACCATCGTTGGGAAAAATACAACCTTCTGGAGTATAAATTTATTTACCCAAAAGTTAACTCTGTTCCAAAATCTGCTTATCTTGGGACAGAACCAAAAGCAATGCAAAATATCTGCATTCGGGTATTTACAGTAAAAGCAGATACCTAAACACTTTTTATCCCATTTGGCTAGAATCACCGGTGAGATGTAAGAAAAATTTTGTATCTTACTATGAGATTCCTTCCACAACAAATTGTTACTACCTACTAACTGAATACTTGATTTTACCTCCTTTATTTCTAATTCTCCAAGCAACCTCTGCCACTTGGAGAAAATGAATTCTAGATATTGCTGACCCTGCTTTAACATAAGCATCTTATACCAACTTGAGATTGAGTAATGTCCACTTTTGAACATATGGATGCCTATTTCAATTGTTCCTAAATCTTGCCTACTATTCGAGTCAATTATCTCATGAAGAAGATAATGTCTAATTTTAAGATATGCATAAAAATGATGCTTTGGGAGATCAAATTCCCTTCTAATTTGTTGAAAAGTTTTAATAACTTGAGTGCCTGGTTCTAGCAATTGAGCGACGTATTTGAGTCCCCGTGAGAACCAACCTTGGAAAATCCCAGGGCTAAGACCCGGTATAAACCCTGGGTTCCCCAGTATAGGGAGGTAGTTAGAAAACTTATAGTTTATCTTAAGTTCCCCACCAAATTTCTGCCAGGCTATGACCACATTTTGGATAACACTCATGTTGCGAATAGTTGATGGTATTCTATTTGTGGGTATATGCAAGATAGCTTTTAAAGAGAAGGGTTTAATCATTCCCTCCTCTAGCTCTAAGAAAGTAAAATGGTTTGCTTCCGTTATCCAATCTACCGCAATCTTAACCATAGTAACCCAATTAAACAGCTTAATATTTGGCAACCCAAATCCTCCAAAGTCCTTATCTTGTTCCAAAAACCGCATAGAAAGACGTGCCTTCCCCTTCCCCCATAAAAAACCTGTACATAACTTCTTAAATTCTTTTACATCTATACTTTTAATAATTATTGGTATATTTTGCATTAGGTATAGGAGTCGTGGAAACAGAAAAGTTTTTAACAAAACAATTTTGGCTGACAGGGAGATTGGGAGTGGTTTCCATTTATCCGCCATAATCTAAGCCTCACCAAAAAATTTGGTGTAGTTTAATGTATACCAACAGGCAGGATTACCCGACAGATAGATCCCCAAATATTTAATGTGCTCTACTATCTGGAAAGGGAAGTCTTTTCTACTATCTTTTTTTTTTTATAAATCCATAACAATTCTGATTTATTTTGATTAATTTTGTAACCCGAGAACATACTAAATTCCTCTATTATACCCATAAGAAGAGGTATACTAGTTCTAGTTTTAGACAAGGATAAAAGAAGGTCATCAGAAAATAAAAATAAGATACATTTGCTGCCCCCAATACAAATACCTTCTAACTCTTGTCTAAGACGTACAGCTAATGGCTCAATTGAAAAATTGAAAAGAAGTGGCGAAAGCGGGCAACCCTGTTTTGTGCCTCTAGCTAAAACTATTTTTGGGGACAGACCCCTGTTAATTAGTAAGTATGAACATGGGTTATAATATAGTAGTTTTATAAAATTGAGAAAGCCCCCAATTAGACCAAACTGTGTTAAAATCGTAAATAAATTATTCCAATCTATCGAATCAAAAGCTTTCTCTGCGTCCAGAGTCAGAACCGCCATATCTGATTTAGGGACTTTGCGTCCATCCTTGATTCTATTCCAGAAATAATCTAAGGTCAGTAGAACCTTTAGTATATTCTTGGTTATGCTTCTACCAGTCATAAATACTGTTTGGTCTATGTGGATTAAATCATTAATACATTTCTTGAGTCTATCTGCCACTATAGAAGTTAAAAGTTTGTAGTCATTGTTTAATAGCGAGTATGCGGTATGCACTGGGTAATTTTAAATCTTTGTCTTTTTTTGGAATGAGTGTGACAACTGATGTAGTAAAATAAGGTGAATCCATCTTATTATTAACATAGTATTTGTTAAATAACTTAGCTAATGTATCTGGTATACTATCCTTCAATATTTTATAAAATTCAGTTGGGATCTGGTCCGGCCCTGGGGCTTTATTCGTTTTGGCCTTCTCTATAGCTATCACCACTTCTTCTACCAAAATTGGCTAATTTAGCTCTTGTAGCTGTTCTAAAGACAGTTTGGGTACAGAAATTTTACTTCAAAAAGCTTCCTTAGCCTTATCGTTAGATTTATGGCTTGAGTATAATTCTTGATAGTATTCATACATAATTTTCCTAATATCTTGTGGTGAAGTGTGCCTTTTATCATTCTTTAATATACTTGCAATGTTGTTTCTCCCCTTCCCTGTTTTAATAAGTCTAGCTAAAAACTTGGTAGACCTACCATGATAGCTCCTAAAAAGGCCCTTAATTTAAGGTCTTCCTAACAATTTTTGTGTAGACTGTCCCTTTAATTGTACATTATCTTGGAGTGGAAAATATATATATTTTTTGGATACCAGAGTGTATAATTTGTGAGGTACGCTTATGACAGATTTGTATAGGAAAGATACTGACCACAACAGTTTATTTCATTATTATAGTGCAAAACCCATTCTTTAATAGAATCTTTTGTCATGTAGTCAGTTTTTGAGGTTGAGGAGGATTATCATGGATGAAGAAGTAGCAGGTACTAGATTAGTAGAGATGGATCAACAGTTTTTGGCAATGATTGAACATGGTATTAAAAACACAGCACACTAAGTGTTCCCTAGGTTGAGATGCAGGTTGACTCAGTTTCATATGTGGTTCACTTGATATTTGGTATTGTAGCAAATTATTACTATGCCTATCCTCTCACGCTCCTTTCCCAGCCTGTCCTAGACGACATATCTTTGGTTATGATGCGTACCATGTAAGGATGAAGTATAGTCTACTAGAGCCTCTACATATACTTGAGAGTTCAGAGTACTGCGCAATCTGCGGTAGTTGGCGTCTTAGTTAACATTATGCTAGTTCCCAAGCTGTTTATTGTACAAGAGACATTTATCATGTAGACATTAACGTCTGCGATATCAGAGTATAAGTGTCATATCCTGACTGTTTATATAAATACTTATAATGATAAGACTGGTGATACCCAAAAGTTAGCTCTAGGGAGAAATTACTGTTAAACTTGTCCCCGTAAGTTTACATATAGTAACAAGTCTTATTTGGGACCCCTCGTATATGGGCATATATTATGTATAGTAACGAGTTTAATACAGGGCCTTTAGCATATAGATTTAACTTGTGTGCAGTTATAAGTGTTGTATTGAGCCCTACAGTATAGGGATGTAGATTGGGTATAGCAAACGGACTAACACAGCGCCCCCAGTTTAAGCTAGCAATAAGTCTAATATAGACATTTTTGGCCTCTGTTGAAATTTTTAGTACACGTATAACCCTTTAAGTACGGCCTCCAAAATGATATCTGCCCCCACCAGTTTCATGTGTCGTTCTCAGACAGGTCACTTCTTTCCTTTTTCTTATCCTAAGCTCCTTGGGCACAGCGTTCCTGCTCATTTAATCCCTGAGATAAAGATTTTTAAGCTTTGCATGATTCTGTTGTTAAGTCTGTTTGAACTTCACTCGAATGTATATGCTCTCAAAAATGCCTACGTCTAGAAAGTTTCTAATTTCTCTATAATTTTTACATCTAATTCCTATAGTGATACACTAGTAGATCAATGGCCAAGTCCCTAGAGCATAATCTCCTAATCCATGTGGAAGTATACTAGATAGCCTTAACAGAGAAAGAACCTGGCTGCCATATATCATATGGAACATTATCTATAACCCTCAAATAGAACCTAATATACTGACATATAAACGGGATTCTATGGAAATGTTGTGCCCTTTGGATACACCTCATGTTGCTCATCACTATACTCTGAGTGAACACTGTCCCTGCCTTTCGACTGAATATACAAGAACTTATTTATTTGATGTATGCCCCTCTGTTTATAGAAGGTGACCTTTGTTTACTCCCTCCGCTTTCAGAACTTGACATTTTGCAGGACTCCGCCCCTCATTCCCCCTCCCCCTTTATTCCACTGTGAGCGGCTCTCGCCCGCTGAACTTCCTTTCCCCCTCCCCGCTAACTTGGTCCAAAAGTGGCCAAATAAAATCTAACCCCCAATTGCCTCAAACGTTGTCCCTTTAACAGATTAAATAAATGTATAAACAGCAATTTGGGGACCATTTCCATCATATATAAAAAAGAGGTTCCATTTCCATTACCATCTATCTCCACTCAGGTTATATTTGTCTAATAATTGTACTTTTGTTTGCTGGATTCTGATTGTAAATTTCGTTGTTTATAATGACAGTGAAACAAATACTTGACACTGTTCTTTATCATATAGATATGGTTCTGATTTTCTTCCAGAGATGTACAAATTTCATGCCCAGAATGGTTTTGTCTTTATCTCTCTGATATCTTTTAGGGTATATAATTACTGATATATCCTTATTGTCAATGGATGAATATTTACTGTAATGTGCTTTACAACCTCAATAAAAAATATATTTGAAAAAAAAAAAAAAAACACAGCACACTTAGATGTCAGACTATGCAGCAGTGAATTGTGAGATATAAAGATCCACATTGGGTTATGTTTGTTTCTGAATTTAATGCCCTTACATTTAGGATTCAACATACAATTAAAAAACATTGGCAAATTGTTAGAGATTACAATCCTGGAGTAGAGGCATTCATCAGTCCACCTATGCCAGCCTATACACACCCTTCAAACATTAGAGATGAGTTGGTCAAGGCAGATATAATTAATCCATGTTATACAGGATGTATCAACTCAAGGAAAAATTGATGTTTTCCATGTTTAAATTGCTCTAGTTGTAATAGCTTAATTAAAGATGATGGTTTTCCTAGAATAGGACAGACGTTTAAAATTAATGGCTACTTTTTTGTTCTTGTCAGGTTGCACTCATATCTTTGTGCCTTATAACTTTTGTGTTCAATATTTTTTTTGAATAATATTTATAGATGGTTTTATTATTATTATTATGAGTGTAAGTGTACTTTGTAATATATTTTTGATGTGTTTTGTGACACTTTTTTGTTTCGCTAAAAAGTGATCCAGAGCTCTAAAGACATAGTAATCATTCTAGCATAAAAGGCAATTGCGCTCAAGCAATCACGTTTACTTTCAACTTGTAATACCAGCGATAAACCTGACTAGTTATAACACCCACAATAAACCCCTTATCAATTGTGCATAATTGTTAGCACTGCACTCATAATCTGGCTGAAAATGAATAATGAAAATATATTGCAAAGATTATTACAGATCATAAAGCATTTATAGTATAAGCTCACATTTTTAATGTTCCTTTAAGTATTAGGTAATATTTGTAGAAGAATAAAATTATCCACAATTAGATACAATAATATACCACATAGTTTGTGTTCTACTATTGTGGTTCTGAAAAAATGTAGTTAAAAAAACAAAATAAATGTATGTGCCTATTAACTTGTCATGCCCAGAAACATACCTCCCAACATTTGTGGCTGGGTATCAGGGACTCAGAAGATTGATAAGGGCCCTTCACCTTTTTATGGGTGAAGCTGTGTTGGAAGGAGTGGGATTATGGATGTTAGTGGGGGGGATTCGGGGTATATCTGGGCAGTTCATGGGTGTGTCTGGGTGTTCTGTGGGTGGGGCTAAGGGGAATTCTGCAAATAGAGACACATGACTGTCTCAGAGGGACAGTGGGACAGAGTCAGAATCAGGGACTGTCCCTCTCAAATAGGGACAGTAGGGAGGTCTGCGAGAAATTAGGTGATCTGTCTTTACAAACCCTCAGTGACAGAGGGTTCTATTTTGGAAAGCACTGGGAGTTTGCTGAGGAGTAAATTGATGATTTCTAATTTCCAAATGGAACATGAATCAGAGGATAGAACATTTTGTCCCTATAAATAGGATGTCTGGGCTTGTTACTTGCCATATATCCTGATATCCTTATTATTTAACAAAATTGCCCCTTACATACCCAGTGGCTTTACAATTTAGCTTTAAGTATCTGGTTCACACCAATTTCCCCTTTATTTATGTTTTACATTTTTCAAACATATACATATTAGAGAAATTGCTAAACAATACCCACAAAGCCTACTTAGTAATCCAAAAAAAGATAATGACAAGGAAGGATATACATTTAGTGAATTAATTGCGAAATGCCTATAACACATATGTTAGTGATCCCTCACCAAAATTCTGGAAGATTTATCAACAGTGTAAAAAGGAAAGAGAAACCTTTCTAACGCAAAGGTCAGCACAAGACACTCTCAGAACTAGGTCATTCTATTACAGACATGGGGGAAAGCCGGGAAGTTCCTGGCAGGCCTTACCAAATCTAAAAAAAAAAAAAAAGTCATGATTGAGGCTCTCAATACCTCATCAGGCAGAATTGTTAAACCTAATGAAATTAATAACTGTGTTTTAGAATACTTTCAAGAGATGTACTCTAAAGATAAAATAGATCTGGCCGCCAAACATAAATTTTGGCAAGATATTCAAACCCCAAAACTAGACAGAGATCAACAAGAGGCACTAAATGCTCCAATTACCTCTAATGAGGTAACTAAGGCAATAAAAAAAGCAGCATTAAATAAAGCCGCAGGTCCGGACCAGATCCCTATAGAACTTTATAAAATCTTATCAGATGATATAGTACAGACATAAGTTCTACTTTTTAACATTTATTATTCTGATGCAAAACCTCCTTCTAGATATTTTTCAGCCTCACAAATAGTTTTAATATTAAATTAATATTAAAAAAAGATAAAGATCCGGAACTGATAAGCTCATATAGGCCGATATCACTTTTAAACAGTGATTATAAAATTCTAACGAGTATCCTCGCTGAAAGGCTCAAGCTAATAATAGGTCCTCTTATACACAAAGATCAGGTTGGCTTCATGCCAGGTCGGAATGCAACACGTAATCTCAGGAGACTCCAACTGATTTTAAATAAATTTTTCTCAGAGAAGAACGGCCCATCAAAGTCGGCTGACGCTGCAATAATATCAATTGACGCTGAGAAGGCCTTTGACTCCATTTCCTGGGATCATTTGTTTTCAACTCTTCCCAGGTTTGGAGTCGAGGGTACCTTCTTAAGCTTCATCAAATTAATTTACAAATCCTCTAACTCCTCTATTTTGATCAATAACTCCCCCATTATTAACTTTCCACTTCTTAAGGGCTCCAGACAGGGTTGCCCACTCTCCCCCTATCTTTTTAATTTGGCGCTGGAACCTTTAGTAACATATATAAGAAAAGAAATAGAGGGGATTAACATGGGGAAGAGGAGAATCGCTACATTACTGTATGCCGATGACCTATTAGTCCTGACAGCCAACACAGCTAGAAACATTCCGTTATTAACACAGATTCTTCAAGAATTTAGTGGTTTCTCAGGGTATAAAGTTAATATGTTAAAATCAGAGATCTTCTGGCTAAAAAAACATAAAGACTCGGCGCAGTCATATTATTTTAAGGAAGCAAAATCTACTTTTGTATACCTGGGGTTAACACTATCTATGGATAGTAAGGAGTGGTATGACTTAAATTTTAAGCCAATTCTCATCAAAATTAAACGCGTCTTAGGAAACTGGGCTAAATTTCACCTTACGTTATCTGGCAAAATTAATTTGTTTAAAATGGTGACCTTCCCCAAACTTCTATACTTGATGCAAAACCTCCCAATTATAATTAAACAATCAGACATAAAAATAATCAAGCAGTTAATTACACAATTTATCTGGGGGGGAAAAAGAAAAGCTATTGAGTATAATAAATTAGTACTATCCAGACGTGACGGGGGGCTAGCACTGCCAGATATAAAGTTCTATAATTTAGTTTGTATCTCTAAAATAGCATTGGACTGGCTAACAGGGCCAGATTACTATGCAGATTTAATAACAGAAGAAGCTCTTCTTCAGCCATACTCCCTGAAGGCCCTGCTACATTGTAACCCTGATAAATGCCCAACGAAAATTAAGAAGATGCCTGTTATCTATAATGTAATTCAGGCCTGGTATAAATTATCAAAAAAACTAAATAGCTCTTACAGCTACTCTAAATATTTGACTATAGCAGGCAATCCAAATTTTACACACGCTCTAAATTCAAAAATTTTCAACGAGTGGGCACAAAGGGCTTAAGTTATTTAGATCAGTTAAGAGACACTGCTTCTGGAGATTGCCGGTCAATGCAAGATTTAATTCAAGAATATGGAATCTCTTACAAAGATTTTTTCCCCTTCTTTCAGATACGGCATTTCCTACAGGTCCTTTTACAGGACCCACGGGAGGTCACAATTTCAGAAATGTTAGATCCTGTATTAACGCTTTTTAAAGCAGGGAAATATAATATAACCACACTATACAAAATAGCCATGAACCGGAAAGGATCGGTTAATGTTAAAAAAATAGCAGAATGGTGGAAGGTCTCAGTTGACACTATATATAAAAGCTATAGGCGTGCAGATTCATCAACACTTGCCACTGCCTGGAGAGAATCACACACGAAAATTATTAACCACACCTATATTACACCTCGCATGAAAGCATTGTGGGATAACTTAGGCACTTTTTGTCCTAAATGCAGACAGTTTAAAGCAGACATAAAACACTATTTCTGGGGCTGCCCAAAGGTCAGGAAATTTTGGAACAAGATTAATTTTTGGTTGAATAAAATTAATAATATCCAGCTCCAATTAAAAGAAGAACATATTTTTTTTTTCATAGATATCCATAAAGAAGGCCTACACAAAAGTACACTACACACTTAAACACGGTAATAATGACAGCTAGGTTATTGATTCTTAAATATTGGAAATCGTCTAAAGCCCCTAACCTGTCAGAATTTATACATAAACTTAAAAAACAACTTATAATGGAACAGATGGATACCTCAATAAACTCCGAGGCACAAATCAAACACTTTCTGATTAAATGGAGGAACGTAATTAATAGCCTTCCCAAGGAAATTCAAATGTTACTAATCTCGCCTTTTCGAGGTACAGAAACTTTAGAACTGGCCCTAGTGAATAACGAATTTCCGGAACTACATCTGGACTAATACTAATCAAATGGAAGTTGGCTTGCAGTGTGGGTGGTGGGAGGAAGCATCTTGAGGGTCTGATTTTCGGTCCTTCTTTTTTTTTTTTTCTCTCCTTTTTTGTTTTTCCCCATCTTCTTGTGAGTTTAAAAATGTAAAATCGCCAACACATTGCATGGTTAAGAAGCTAAGAGAATTATAGCATTTTTTGAACTAAGTGTGAATTTACACATTATTACTTAAGTGACTAAAAGTAACTTTGTAACTTTGTAAAAGAGCGGCTCTAATTTATCTATTGTCGTCTTTTTCTTGGTTATGTTTTTTTCTTTTTTGTTGTGTTTTTATTTTCTTTTTCTTTTCTCTTTTACATTATTGCTGTATAAATGTGTTGGATACAAATAAATATAATAAAAAAAAAACAAAAAACAAAACAAAACAAAAAAACAATAGCCACAAATCCATAAACTTGGGTATATCTAATATATTTATTCAATTTTTGCTGTCAATATTCTTGCACACCTTTTGACTCAATCCCAATTCTATAGGTTCTAATTGCTTATCCATTTAAAGCCTTAGATGGGTTTGAATAGTGTGGTTTACTCTTTAGGGTTATTTGAGGTAATTTCTGACTCATGCTTAGGAAATGTTTAAGTCGCAGGTTTGATTTGTTTACAATGAAAATGGCACACAGCCTAATTCAAATGTATGGAAATGTTAGACCGTGAGAGAAACTTTATAAAGGGAACTATGGAATCATGGTTTAATGCACTTCATCCCACAACAGAGTTTTGAAAATGGTTATGTAGCACTGTGATTAAAATATTCTATGACATGCTAGTTTATTCAACTTTTTTTTTGCTTTGTGACATACGTTACTTTTCTGCTTAAACTTAAAGGACACCTCAGACACCTTACTATACAAAGGGATATTTTTTGTTTTGCAAATTACCTCAAGCACTGATTCTCTGGGACACCTCCAGATAGAGCTTACACATTAAAATAAATGACATACTCTAATTTCTTAATTCAATAATTAGTTAGAGCATGTCATTTTATATCACTGACCCACTCAGCAGCCACAAGTATTGCGGTTTCCAAGCAGAAAACAGCTGGTCAGCCAATCAGGAGAAGCAGTCATACCTAGCAGCAAATTGCTTTTCATTTCTTGCTTGGGCCCTGAGCATGACTTTATCTATGTGTTTAACCCCTTGCACCACTTGGACGTAGGTATTACGTCACAGAGTACTTTTCCCAGAATACTGTGTTGACATAGTATCTATGTCCAACACAGAGGCACCTGTTGTGCTCCCTCCTGTCAGCTAAGACAGCGAAAGCCGCAACAGGAGGCAGAAGGCATCAACCTTTATATGGAAAAGGATCATATGAAAGCAGATCCCAAAATGCTTCTGTTTTTAAAGGGACAGCAAAATCAAAGTTAAACTTTCATGATTCAGATAAGCCATGCAATTTTTAACAATTTTCCACTTTACATTTATCATCAAATTTGCTTTGCTCTTTTGGCATTCTTTGTTGAAGGCTAAACCTAGGAAGGCTCATATGCTAATTTCTAAGCACTTGAAACCCACCTCTTATATCAGTGCATTTTATTAGCTTTTCACAGCTAGACAACACTAGTTCATGTGTGTCACATAGATAACATTGTGCTCACTTCTGCGGACTTATGCATGGGTCAGCACTAACTGGCTGAAATGCAAGTTTGTCAAACGAACTGAAATAAGGGGGCAGTCTGCCAAGGCTTAGATACAAGGTAATCACAGAGGTAAAAAGTATATTAATATAATGGGTACTAAAGGGATTATCTATCTTTTTAAACAAAAACTATTTTCAAGTAGACTGTCCTTTTAATACCCCTGAAGCTCTAAATGGAAAAACAATATGTGCTTGATCAACAACAAATTAAATGATGATTTTTGCCATTTAGCAATTGCATCACAGGTTGAAGGACCTATATGTTGACTGATGTTAATTGGTGACGTGTGCAATTGAAAACTGTTGTGCTCTAAAACCATAGAGATATATGTGTATGTCTCTAAAAGGAATTTGATCAGGAGTATTATTAGTTTATAGTGAATGTGTGTTTGTTGGGTAATTGAGTTTGCTAATAATTTATTTTCTAACATTAGTTGATCAAGCAGGAAGCATTTGTATCTGTTCGATGATGTCATTCAATATAGAAGCAGGTAAATTCTGTGTGTTTTGCCCATGTGCAAAGTATTATAGAGAAGTGCAAAATTTTGTTTAGTCTGAAAGATTTGCTTCAGATTTTTCTCATTGTACGGTTCGGCCAAATTTAGCTCATGCGAGAATTTATTTTGGCTGAATATTGGACTCATTTTTGTTTATGTTATTTCCAATGGGAACAGCAAGTATATACAACTAATTTTAACACAAATCTTACATTATAGAATTCAAATAGTTAAAAGAACCTATCTTTCAATGCTATCAGAACATAAAACTAGCTGATTTAATTTGGGTCAATGGCTAGCTTACAGAGGCACTGAAGTCACATAACTGCATGTTGAAATTGCTCTACTCAAAGTGATTGCAAATGTCTGAGCTTCCTCTAGTCTACCACCTCCCTATACTAGGTTAAGGATTGATTAGACAAGCCTTTGTCATTAAATTACAAACATTTAGTTCCTGACTAGCTGTCGCTAACCCCATTCATTATTAGTACTATGGCAGAATTGGACAGGGGATGAAGAACATATGGATGGTCAGGACCCCTGTACATCATTACAAACAAAAGAGCCTATTAGCCAAACAATATAGCTCCTTTCCCCCTTTTTTGGTGCTAAAAGGCACAAATGAATAAACATATAAATTTGGTCAAGCAATCATTCATTCGTTGTCAATAATTACTTTAATGAAATTCAGTTAAATTAACTAAGATGGCGGCCTTCTTTAATTTTATATATTAAAATATGCACACTAAGCTAAACTGCAAAACAAAGCAGGAGACATATTAACTTCACATCCAAAGCTTAGATAACGCTCAGAAATATGAAATAACATGCACAAAAAAATTGACGGTTTTAAAGATGTTAGCATGCCAAAAGCTGACGTGCGCAAGACCCAGGAGTCCAGGACATATGAGCGCTAACCCGACTTGCGTAGTCACATCAAAAGCATAAAAATAAATGAATAACAAAACTAAATAGACTTGTGCAGTCCTGCCGAGCGTTAAACAAATGTGTACTATCCTAAATAAACTAAGAGCACCAAAAAAAAGATGCATGCAAAACAGCAAGGAGAATAATGTATAGATTCTGTCCCAGGGCAATATATCTCTATCTATCTATCTATCTATCTATCTATCTATCTATCTATCTATCTATCTATCTATATGTATCAATATATATATATATATATATATATATATATATATATATATATATATATATATATATAAACAATAAATGCCCAAAATAAGGCTATAGATTGTCTTAATGTTAAATTTTTTTAACTTGCTAATAGACACTCATCCACCAGCAAAGACAGCCAAACTATTACTGAAACATATCAGAAGTGCATATGGATTAGGAGTATATTGTAGATCCATAGAAGAAGACAAAAAACAAGTCCCTGCAACCATTTATGGAAGGTCTGTGAAAGAATTTCCATGAGGAAAAAAAGGAGCCACAAACTATACCATATATATATGTCCCTTTGACAAGCACTGTACTCTGAGGGAAACTGGGCCTCAACATAGACTAAGAACCCCTCTCACTGAATAACCAAATGCACATCTTCATTCTTCGAACACCTGAAGCGGAGGAAAAAGTAAATACTGAGGTACATGTGAGGTGGAAGAGGTTTTATAGAGCTCTTAGGATTTGAGAAGAGTAATTTCTAGGAGAAATGGTTTGTGGACTCTCGCCACCTGTATGAAAGAAATCTTGAATAATACAAAAACTTTGCTATATACATATACATTCACCTCACCCCCTTTTACTGTAATTCAAGTCTGAAAATAGTGGGTTTGTTTGGTGTTAAGAACCCACAAGGATTCACAAGCTTAACCCTGCCACATATCTATCCCTAAATAACTTCATCAAAGATGATTATAAACTGCAAAACTATGTTACTTTTGCTAACATAATGACCATAGCTACCTGTGTCTCTTCCAGTTACAAGTCTGTGTTGACTCCTTCAAATAAAGCAAGTGGTGATTGGCCACCAAAAAACAATTCCAACAAACAAGTTGTTAATCCATTAAAGGGACAGTCTACACCAGAATATTTGTTTTAAAAGATAGATTATCCCTTTATTACCCATTCCCCAGTTTTGTATAACCAACACAGTTATATTAATACACTTTTTACCTATGCGATTATATTGTATCTAAGCCTCTGCAAACTGCCCCTTATTTTAGTTCTTTTGACAAACATGCATTTTAGCCAATCAGTGTGGGCTCCTAGGAACTCTACGTGCATGAGCACAATGTTATCTATATCAAACACATGAACTAACACCCTCTAGTGGTGAAAAACTGTAAGAGGCAGGATTTAAGGGTTTAGAAATTAGCATATGAACCTCCTAGATTTAGCTTTCAACTAAGAATACCAAGAGAAAAAAACAAAATTGGTGAAAGAAGTAAATTGGAAAATTGTTTAAAATTACATGCCCTATCTGAATAATGAAAGTTTGTTTTGGACTAGACTGTCCCATTAAAACATTGTGCACACTCACCTAAAATGTTAATTTATTGTATGAATGCAAAATAAAAATATTGTAATCATAAGCTGTCCCTTTTAGTGATAAACCTGCATTTGAACACCTTAGCAGCCTAACAATCACCTAGATTAAAAGTTTTGTGCTAAACAGGGTGCAAAAATAATACACAAAAATTTGCTTTATTGCACTCTCCATAGCGCTGCCATTACGAGTTACTGAAAAACCTCCTTGTGCTGTGCGTTATGGTGCATTAAGCTCCATACCGCACAAAAGCCAAGGGCTGAGTTTACATACTCGTACACACTTTCCCCCATAGACATCAATGGGAAGAGAGTGTTAGAAAAAACTAACACCTGCGATTACGGAATGGAGATCGCCGTAACGCATCCCCATTGCTGTCTATGGGGAAAAGAAAGTTAAGTTTAAACCTAAACCTAAACACCGTAACATCAACCTCAAGTCTAAACACCCTGACATCGCCGACACTAATAAAAGTTATTAACCCCGATTCTGCCGCTCCCCGACATCACCGACACTGATAAAAGTTATTAACCCCTAATCCGCTGCCCCCAATATCGTTTATACTTTCAACTTAGTTTTTTTTTATTTCACAGGTAAGTTTTTATATTTTTAAAGATAGTTATATTTTAATTTAAAGTTAGGGGGGTTGTTAGGTTTAGGGGTTAATAGTTTAATTTAGTGTTTTGCGATGTGGGGGCGGCGGTTTAGGGGTTAATAGGTTTAATTTAGTAGTTACGATGTGGGGGGCTGGAGGTTTAGGGGTTAATACTTTATTATAGTGTTGGTGATGTGGGGAGCTGGCGGTTTAGGGGTAATTCGGTTTATTTAGGTGTCGGCGATGTTGGGGGCGGCGGAATAGGGGTTAATAACTTTTATTAGTGTCGGCGATGTCAGGGGGCGGTGGATTAGGGGTTAATAAATTTCATTAGTGTCAGTGATGTCAAGGTGCGGCGGATCTCAAATGGCGGTATGCAGGGGCAAAACTACAGGGTGTGCAGAGGACGCAATTGCGACTGGGTCACCAAGGGTGGGGGCCCAGCTTAAATTTTTTTTTTCTTTTTTAACAATAAAAAACGTTGACCTACCACTGCCTGCACTGATATCATGTGAGTGTGACATGATGCTTCACTAGTGTCTCTGACTACAGGGGTTAGTGTTTCTGTTTTACCCATTGGTGTTTATATGTGTGTGTGTGTGTATGTGTGTATGTATGTATGTGACTGTGTGTGTATTTATGCATGTATGTGTGTGTCTATGTTTGTGGAACCAGCAAATAACAGACCTTATTACTACAGAATGGGGGGGGGCGGGGGGTAAACAGTGTCTCTATACAGTACCACTATATACAGTATGGGGGGCTGGACCATGTCACAGACTACTGTGGTCACTTTATAAAGTACTGGGGTGGGTAGGGTCAGGCCAGCCATCTCACCGGAAGATTACAAACTGTGTCACTGACTCACTATATACAGTACTGGTGGGTTAAACAGTGTCACTATATACAGTAATAGGGGGTCAGACCATCTCAGAGACTGTGGGCACAGGGTACCTCCTTTTGCAGACGTAATCTGATTCACATTTTTTTTTCTGTGTTAAATATAAAAAAATAAATAAGAAAAAGATATGTATCAAATTCACTTTTTTGGGTGTGTGGGGGGGGGGGCCTTCTTAGATTCTTGCACCTGGGCCCTGTGGTTTCTAGTTACGCCTCTGGCGGTATAGATCGTGTCAGTATAGCCTGTAACTCAAGCATTTTAGCCAGACCACATAACCTGTAATACAGGGACTATGGAAAATCCGGCACTAATTTTTTTGAGTACAGAATGGACGTTGCGTTACAGGATAAAATAATTGCGGGATAGATATACCGCCGCAACTCGTAATATGCGTTCCCCGGCCATTCCACGTGCAATGGCCAATTTTTCAGCAGTATAGCTGTACCGCAAAACTCGTAATCTAGCCGAATATTAATTAGAGCATTTTGCTTTTGCCATGTATATTTTGCTTCCATGAAGGCCTAGGAAAGTCCATACAAAAACACCCTTTAAAAGGGCATTAAACACAAAATAATTGCAACACACAACAATGTATTCAAAACGAACATTAGCCTGGGAATAAAATCTAGAAGTATTTTTTTTTTAATTATATTAGTTGTTTAAATATTGAAAAAAAATAAGGGTCAATTTTAGTGTCTATAAAGCAATGGAGGACACCATGTTGCAACCTAAGTTCCCTTCTCTGCTGAGGCCAATAAGGGACAGTTATAAATGGGTCACTAGAGTGTGCAACCAATGCCTGTATGGTATGTAGCAGTGTTAAGTCTTGAGTCTACACTTACAGTTCTAACAGGACTTAGAAAGCATATAATTTGTATTACATAAAAGTAAACAGTTTATATTACTATCTCAAAGTGTTTAATGTCTTTTTAACGGCCGGCAATTTTCACTTTCCTTACAGTTTCTCTTGTCCTGTTATATTGTTTATGTAACTGGAGTGGTTTTACTAATCAAACAGCAACTCTTTTATGTTTTGTAATAGCTTAAAAATGAAGTAAAAAATGACTTAAGCTGCCCTATAATGTTTCCTATGGGAATTCTGATTGAATGGAACTATGTGTTTCATCAACTTGTTTCAGGCCACTGACAGTAAGAACTAATTTGTGAATGGGTTATTATGTCTATAAATGTATTAGTATTCATTTCCCTTTGCATCAGTTAAATGTGCCAGTTGTATGGTGCTGGTAATTGCTGTGCTAAAAAGAGCTACATAAGATGTGGGAAAATTCAGTAATTGTATACACATAACTATAGGAACATGATTGTCTGCGATCAGAGATGATTGCTGCAGCTAATGAAAACAAATGAAGAGCTTATTACGAGATCTTTATTGCACTGCAAGAATAAAAACATATTGACAACATTTAAAGGAAGTTTGTGTGTATAAAAAAATACTAAAAAGATCATTTTTTATGGACTATTGATTTATATCATCAGTCGCATTGTAAATGCTTTCAGTCTGCTGTTTTCTTAAAGCGATACTAAATCCAAATTTTCAGATAAAGCATGTAATTTTAAGCAACTTTCTAATTTACTCCTATTAGCAATTTTTCTTTGTTCTCTTGCTATCTTTATTTGAAAATTCAGCAAAGTAAGGTTAGGAGCCAGCCCATTTTTGGTCCAGCACCTGGGTAGAGCTTGCTAATTGGTTTGCTACATTTAGCAACCAATCAGCAAGCGCTACCCAGGTGCTGAACCAAAAATGGGCCGGCCCTTATTATTATTATCGGTTATTTGTAGAGCGCCAACAGATTCCGCAGCGCTATAAACATAGGCGGTATACAAGGAAACATTTATAGGGATCAAATGGGTAAAGGGCCCTGCCAAGAGTCGCACTGTTGTAGTCAGCCTTTTAAGAAGGTGATCTACAAACAGCTGGGCTCTTAGGCTTATATGCTAAGGTGGTTTAAGGGGATAACAATGGAGGAGAGGAACTGGTATAAAGAAAGATTAGTGTAGGTTGTATGCATCCCTGAACAGTAGAGTCTTTAGGGAGCACTTGAAGCTTTCAAAACTAGGGGAGAGTCTTGTGGAGCGAGGCAGAGAGTTCCACAAGATGGGAGCCACTCTGGAGAAGTCCTGTAAACATAATATGAGGAGGTAACAAGAGAGGAGGAGAGTAGGAGGTCATGAGCAGAGTGAAGAGGACGGGAGGGAGAGTATCTGGAGACAAGGTCTGAGATATAGGTGGGAACAGTGCAGTTGAGGGCTTTGTATGTCAGAGTCAGAATTTTGTGTTTAATCCCGGAGGCAAGAGGAAGCCAGTGAAGGGATTGGCAGAGAGGTGCAGCAGATGAAGAGCGACATTTAAGGAAGATGAGTCTGGCAGAGGCATTCATTATGGATTGTAAAGGAGCTGTGCGGCAGCTAGGGAGACCAGAGAGGACAGAATTGTAGTAGTCGAGGTGGGAAAGGAAGAGAGAGTGGATTAAAATCTTGGAGTTGTCGACAGTTATAGAGAGATTGGGGTGGAGATTTTGGAAGAACAGAAAGTGGTGACGAGGAAGCCCCAGAGAAGGCTACACTAAAGGTACGGCTAGACAGGTAGGAAGAGAACCACAAGAGGGCAAATGTCAAAGGATTGGAGGGTTTGGAGCAAAAAAGGGTGGTCATCAGTATCAAAGACTGCGGACAGATCAAGGAGGATGAGCAGAGAAAAGTGGCTTTTGATTTTGCTGTAAGTAGGTAATTGGAAACCTTAATGATTGTTGTCTCTGTGGAATGATGGGGACAAAATCCAGGTTGCAGTGGGTCAAGGAGGGAGTTTAATGTAAGGAAATGGGAAAGGTGTGCATATACTAGCTTTTCGAGAAGCTTTGAGGCAAGAGGGAGTAGGGAAATAGGGCGGTAGTTGAATGGGGAGGTTGGATCGAGAGAAGGTTATTTGAGGTATGGTTGGACCAGTGCATGTTTCAGAGATGAGGGAAATATACCGGTGCTGAGAGAGAGGTTGAACATGTGTGTAAGTATAGGGGTAAGGGTAGAAGAGAGGGAGGGGAGTAGCTGTGAGGGGATAGGGTCAAGGGGACAGGTAGTGAGGTGAGAGCACAGTATAAGTGCAGAAACTTCTTCCTCAGTAACAGGGGAGAAAGAACTGAATTTATGGCTATGTGGGTTGTGGTTGATTGCGAGCGTTTGAGGGGGTGAGAGAATGGAAGTATGTTGAGAGCTGATTTTGTGCTGAGAGCTCTTAAGCTTATATTTTGCTTTTTCAAATAAAGATAGCATGAGAACGAAGAAAAAATTATAATAGGAGTAATTTAAAAAGGTGCTTAAAATTGCAAATTTATCACTGCTCTATATGAATCATGAAAGAAAAAATGTGGGTTTAGTATCCCTTTAAGATTTTTTACACATAGTGGATGCCACCTAGCAGAAAATCTAATTTTTAGGAGCAGTAAACACGTAATTACAAGACCTTGCTATAGTGTAATATATCAGCTAAGTCTAAACATTTTAAAACAAATTAAACTCTTGTTTGCTACAACTGTTTTTTAATAACTAAACTCCACCTACCACTTGCCTTGTTTGGAGGAGCAAGCCAGGCTTGATTCCGTACCTAACGGTCATATTGTCGAAATAAAGTGCCTTGTTTGCATTTGCTATCAGTTAAAGGGACATTATAGTTGAAAATATGGCATGCTCTAATTCAACAGAGAATGTAATTTCTTCTACAAGATACGACGAGTCCACGGATTTCATCCTTACTTGTGGGATATTAACCTCCTGCTAACAGGAAGTGCTAAAGAGCACCACAGCAGAGCTGTATATATAGCTCCTCCCTTCCCTCCACCTCCAGTCATTCTCTTTGCCTGTGTTAGTAATAGGAAGAGGTAAAGTGAGGTGTTAGTTTTAGATTATTCAATCAAGAAGTTTTTTATTTTAAATGGTACCGGTGAGTACTATTTTCCTCAGGGAGATATGGAAGAAGAAGATTTCTGCCCTGAGGTTGATGATCTTAGCAGATGTAACTGAGATCCATGTTGGTTCCCACAGAGCTTCTGAAGGTAGTACAAGAGAAATCTTCAGTGTGGAGAACGGTTTCTTGCTACAAGCAGCATTGAGGTATGTTCAGTCTTTTATTTCTGAGGAGACTTGGTATATCAGAACTGGCTGACATTTTTTCCCTGCAAGGGAAGGGGTAAGCAGTAGACCTGTACACAGTAGGGTATTACTGAAAATCCTGTGTTTATAAGGATGATTCTCAGTCTTAAGAGAATCAGGATATGCCATCCAATTCTCCCCAAGTGTCACAACCTTTAACGCCCACACAAGCAACGCCAAGTACCTCTAGTGCATCTAATTCTTTTACTCTGCAGGATATGGCTGCAGTTATGTCAACTACCCTTACAGAGGTATTATCTAAATTACCAGTGTTGCAGGGTAAACGCAGTAGGTCAGGTATTAATGTGAATACTGAATCCTCTGATGCTTTATTGGCTATTTCCGATGTACCCTCACAGAGTTCTGAGTTGGGGGTCAGGGAATTGCTGTCTGAGGGAGAACTTTCAGACTCAGGAAATATGTTACCTCAGACAGATTCAGACATCATGTCCTTTAAGCTTGAACACCTCCGCTTGTTACTTCGGGAGGTTTTAGCGACTCTGGAAGATTGTGACCCTATTGTGATACCACCAGAGAAATTGTGTAAAATGGACAAATATCTAGAGGTGCCTACTTACACTGATGTTTTTCCAGTTCCTAAAAGAATTTCGGAATTTATAAAAAAGGAATGGGATAGACCAGGTATACCGTTCTCTCCTCCTCCTAATTTTAAGAAAATGTATCCCATATCAGTCGGTCCCTAAGGTGGAGGGAGCTATATCTATCCTGGCTAAGTGTACAACTATACCTATTGAGGACAGTTGTGCTTTTAAAGACCCTATGGATAAGAAGTTAGAGGGTTTTCTAAAGAAATTGTTTATTCATCAGGGTTTTCTTTTACAACCTACAGCTTGCATTGTTCCAGTTACTACTGCAGCAGTTTTTTGGTTTGATGCTATAGAAGAGTCTCTGAAGGTTGAGACCCCGTTAGAGGACATTTTGGATAGAATTAAGGCTCTCAAGCTAACTAATTCTTTTATTACAGATGCCGCTTTTCAAATTGCTAAATTGGCGGCGAAAAATGCAGGATTTGCCATTTTAGCGCATAGAGCATTATGGCTCAAATCGTGGTCTGCTGATGTGTCATCAAAATCTAAGCTTTTAGCTATTCCTTTTAAGGGTAAGACCCTATTCAGGCCTGAATTGAAGGAAATCATTTCTGACATTACTGGAGGTGAAGGCCACGCCCTACCTCAGGATAAGTCTGTTAAGATGAGGGGTAAACAATTTTCGTTCCTTTCAAAATTTTAAGGGAGTACCCTCTGCTTCCTCTTCCTCCACAAAGCAGGAAGGGAATTTTGCTCAATCCAAGCCCATCTGGAGACCCAACCAGGCTTGGAATAAAGGTAAACAATCGAAGAAGCCCGCTGCTGCTACAAAGACAGCATGAACGGGCGGCCCCCGATCCGGGACCAGATCTAGTAGGGGGCAGACTTTCTTTCTTTGCCCAGGCTTGGGCAAGAGATGTTCAGGACCCCTGGGCATTGGAAATCGTGACCCACGGGTATCAACTGGAATTCAAGGATTTTCTCCCAAGAGGGAGATTTCATCTTTCACGATTGTCTGTAGACCAGATAAAAAGAGAGGCATTCTTACGCTGTGTAAAAGACCTATCTACCATGGGAGTAATTTGTCCCGTTCCAAAACTGGAACAGGGGCAGGGGTTTTACTCAAATCTCTTTGTGGTTCCCAAAAAGAGGGAACTTTCAGACCCATTTTAGATCTCAAGTGTCTAAACAAGTTTCTCAGAGTCCCATCGTTCAAGATGGAGACTATAAGTACAATCTTACCAATGATCCAGGAGGGTCAATATATGACTACCGTGGACTTGAAGGATGCATACCTTCATAACCCTATTCACAAGGATCATCATCAGTTCCTAAGGATTGCCTTCCTGGACAAACATTTTCAGTTTGTGGCTCTTCCCTTCGGATTGGCCACAGCACCCAGGATCTTCACAAAGGTTCTAGGGTCCCTTCTGGCGGTTCTCAGACCACGGGGCATAGCAGTGGCGCCTTATCTGGACGATATTTTGATTCAGGCGTTAACTTATCATCTGACAAAATCTCATACAGACACAGTGTTGTCCTTTCTGAGAACTCACGGTTGGAAGGTGAAACTAGAAAAGAGTTCACTAGTTCCAAGGACAAGGGTTCCCTTCTTGTGAACTCTGATAGAGTCTGTAGACATGAAAATTTTTCTGACGGAGATCAGAAAATCAAAAATTCTAAATACTTGTTGAGCCCTTCAGTCCATTCCTCGGCCATCAGTGGCTCAGTGTATGGAGGTAATTGGATTAATGGTAGCGGCAATGGACATCATTCCGTTTGCTCGGTTTCATCTCAGACCACTGCAGCTGTGCATGCTCGGTCAGTGGAATGGGGACTATGCAAATTTATCTCCTCAGATAAATCTGGATCAAAATACCAGAGACTCTCTTCTTTGGTGGTTGTCACCGGATCATCTGTCCCAGGGGACGTGTTTCCGCAGACCCTCGTGGGTGATAGTGACAACGGACGCCAGTCTACTGGGCTGGGGTGCAGTCTGGAATTCCCTGAAGGCTCAGGGTGTTTGCCTTCAGGGATCAATATTCTGGAACTGAGAGCAATATTCAATCAGGCGTGGCCTCAGTTGGCTTCGGCCAAATTCATCAGATTCCAGTCGGACAATATCACCACTGTAGCTTATATCAATCATCAAGGGGGAACAAGGAGTTCCTTAGCGATGATAGAAGTATCCAAGATAATTTGATGGGCGGAGGCCCACTCTTGTTATCTGTGGACAATCTACATCCCAGGAATAGAGTGGGAAGCGGATTTTCTAAGTCGACAGACTTTTCATCCGGGGGAGTGGGAACTCCATCTGGAGGTGTTTGCCTCTCTGATTCTCTGATGGGGCAGACCGGAATTGGATCTGATGGCATCTCGTCAGAATGCCAAGCTTCCAAGATACGTATCCAGGTCAAGGGATCCCCAGGCAGAACTGATAGATGCCTTGGCAGTGCCTTGGTCGTTCAGCCTAGCTTATGTGTTTCCACCGTTTCCTGTCCTTCCTGTGATCAAACAGGAGAGAGCTTCAGTAATCCTGATCGCGCCTGCGTGGCCACACAGGACTTGGTAAGCGGATCTAGTGGACATGTCCTCTCTGCCACCGTGGAAACTTCCTTTGAGACATGATCTTCTCATTCAAGGACCTTTCCAACATTCAAATCTAAATTCTCTGCAGCTGACTGCTTGGAGATTGAACGCTTGACTTTTTCTAAGCGGGGATTCTCAGATTCAGTCATTGATACTTTGATACAGGCACGTAAGCCTGTCACTAGAAAGATCTATCATAAGATATGGCGTAAATATCTTTTTTGGTGTGAATCCAAGGGTTACTCATGGAGTAAAGTTAGGATTCCCAGGATTCTGTCTTTTCTCCAAGAAGGATTGGAGAAAGGGTTATCAGCGAGTTCCTTAAAGGGACAGATTTCTGCTTTGTTAATTTTGCTTCACAAGTGTTTGGCAGATGTTCCAGATGTTCAGTCTTTTTGTCAGGCTTTAACCAGAATTATGCCTGTATTTAGACCAATTACTCCTCCCTGGAGTTTGAATTTAGTTCTTAGAGTTCTTCAAGGGGTTCCGTTTGAACCCATGCATTCCATAGATATTAAATTATTATCTTGGAAAGTTTGGTTGCTGTTTCTTCTGCTCATAGAGTTTCTGGGCTTTCAGCGTTACAATGTGATTCGCCTTATCTTATATTTTATTCTGATAAGGTGGTTTTGCATACCAAACCTGGATTTCTTGATAAAGGTTGTTTCAAATAAGAATATTAATCAGGAAATTGTTGTTCCTTCCTTGTGTCCTAATCCTTCTTCTAAGAAGGAGCGTCTGTTACATAACCTGGACGTGGTCTGTGCCTTGAAGTTTTACTTGCAGGCAACTAAGGATTTCCGTCAATCATCTTCATTATTTATTGTTTATTCTGGAAAGTGTAGGGGTCAGAAAGCTACGGCTACCTCTCTTTCTTTTTGGCTGAGGAGTATCATCCGCCTGGCATATGAGACTGCTGGACAGCAGCCTCCTGAAATAATTACGGCTCATTCTACTAGGGCTGTGGCTTCCACATGGGCCTTTAAAAACGATGCTTCTGTTGAACAGATTTGCAAGGTTGCGACTTTGTCGACTATTCATACTTTTTCCAAATTTTCGAAATATGATACTTTTGCTTCTTCTGAGGCTGTTTTTGGGAGAAAGGTTCTTCAAGCCGTGGTGCCTTCCATTTAGGTCTCTGTCTTGTCCCTCCCATTTAATTTGTGTCCTGTAGCTTTGGTATTGTATCCCACAAGTAAGGATGGAATCCGTGGACTCGTCGTATCTTGTAGAAGAAAAGGAAATTTATGCTTACCTGATAAATTGATTTCTTCTACGATACGACGAGTCCACGGCCCTCCCTGTCTTTTTTCAGACAGATTTAAATTATATTTCTTTTTATAACTTCAGTCACCTCTGCACCTTTTAGCTTTTCCTTTCTCTTCCTAAACCTTCGGTCGAATGACTGGGGGTGGAGGGAAGGGAGGATCTATATATACAGCTCTACTGTGGTGCTCTTTGCCACTTTCTGTTAGCAGGAGGTTAATATCCCACAAGTAAGGATGAAATCCGTGGACTCGTCGTATCGTAGAAGAAATCAATTTATCAGGTAAGCATACATTTCCTTTTTAAGTCTATTGCTTAACACCTGAAAAGGGGTTAAACACATAGAATAACTGCTTTGGACCTGCAGACCACTGCTGGTCCTGATTGGAAACTGCAGCTGATCCTATCAGCAGTGCTAGTCGCACGACTCAACTGTGTGACTAGAGCTGCTGGTTTTATCAGCAGCCCTTTCCGCTCAGGACCAGCAGCAATCTTCTGGGCCTGAGCGGTTCTTCTACTATGTGTTTAACCTCTTTGCTGGGGTAAAAATCATAGAGGTGCGTGTTCGCTAGTCTTAAAATAACATGCTCTAACAAATTTCTTCTATAATTGGTGTTTAAAGGGTGTCAAACAGTCTTGTTGTAATAGAAACGTATTAAGCAGATGCTTATACCTAATAGAAATCAATGCAATATATATTATTCATCATTATTACACTACATTTGTGCAGTGTCTATTACTTCTTGTCACAGCACTACAAGGAGGATGTGGTCTCTACAGGAAGGTTTATCTGATGTCAGAAAACTTCTAGATTAACATGAGATGGTTTACTAAAAGGGAAAAGACTAGATAAACAAGAAGTCAGATTTGTTCATGCTCAGATCAGTCAGAATGTAACCTACGTTGATAAGATGTCAGCTCTCTTATCTGTCTGAGGGCAGGGGCTACACTGAGAATTCAGCAAGAAAATTAGTAAGTTGTTTGCTGGGTTTTTCTACACTATCTGTTTCTTTCTATGTTTTCTTTGATGATTTAACATATTTGTTTTTACCAAAGTAACACTGTTTAATATTCCTTTAAAGTCAGTTAGGGTAAGATGTAGCAGAATGAGCTTTGAGAAGACTGCAGTGTGCATTTTCAGCTCTGAGACAGATAAGCCACAATTTTCAAAGCTAAATTTAATGGAAAGGGGCAACACAAATAATTAAAGCATATTGCAAAGTTATTTTACTACACATAACCAGGGGCTTAAAGGGACAATGAACCCAATTTTTTTCTTTTATAATTTAGATAGAGCATGAAATTTTAAGCAACTTTCTTATTTACTCCTATTATCAAATTTTCTTTATTCTCTTGATATCTTTATTTGAAATGCAAGAATTTACGTTTAGATGCCGGCCCATTTTTGGTGAACAACCTGGGTTGTCCTTGCTGATTGGTGGATAAATTCATCCACCAATAAAAAAAGTGCTGTCCAGAGTGCTGAACTAAGAAAAAAAACTTAGATGCCTTCTTTTTTAATTAAAGATAGCAAAAGAACAAAGAAAAAATGATAATAGGAGTAAATTAGAAAGTTGCTTAAAATTGAATGTTCTATATGAATCACAAAAGAAAAAAATTGGGTTCAGTGTCCCTTTAACTTCAAGGGTCTCAGAAGTCTAAATTGAGACTGGGCCGAAACATCTAGTGGGCCAACCTGGCCCAATCAGTAGAGGAGTAGCTACAGATGGGCCTGATGGTGCTTGGTCTCCACTTGCCTCAGGTCTATGGTTGCCAACCCTCCCATATTTCCAGGGTTCTCTTTTATTTGCCCAAACTTACTTTTTACATGTTAAATCTTTATTTCAAACATTTAATATTATACTAATATGAGGCTGCTTCATCAGGCTAATATCATCCATATGTCAGCTGAGAAAAGCGTTGCTTTTTAATAAATATTGGTTTTACTTTTAAACTTGCTTGCTTTGGATTTTATCCTTCCTGCCTCCTTACGCTGTGTGGAGTGATTCCTGTTTGCCACCGGAGATCAGTCAGCTGTGCGGCTGAGATGTTCCAGCCTGCTTTGTTTGCACCCAAGGGTGCTTTGGAGATGTAAGTTTGATATATTTAATTTCTTTATACATAGTCAAACTGTGCAGGCCTATTGTGTTTCTTGTGTCCTATCTACATAGGAGCCGTCCACCTGTGGTAATCTTGTACCAACTTCTGAAGCGGTTTGCCTGGATATCAGTTAGCTGGACAACTGGAAAGTACCAGCCTGCTTTACTAGCGCCATTCTGGTGCTTATCATATGTAAGTAGCCATTTGCTATATATATACATATTCCCTTACCAGACTGTACTAGGCCATTCGGCACCTCTGTGTTTCTTCTTTTCTCAGATTGTTTTCACCGCCAGGATTCAGACCATCCTTTGACAGAGAGCAGCCACGTTTGACCTATCCCTTTTTCTTTGAAGCATGATTGAACTTTTATATATTTGATACTATTTTGGTACATTGCATTTCACATTATATTTCTTTGTATATATTCAGAGAGCATCCCCTAGTGGTTATTTGCTAAAGCACTTACCCTTCTTATATTTTTAGATAATAGAAGTAAATTAAAAGTTGTTTAAAATTGTATTCTCTATCTGAATAATTAAATACATTTTTGGGGGGTTTCAAGTCCGTTTAAGCTATGTTTAAAATACTTTAAAACTATTTTTCTATTAATTTCAGTAACACAACAAATGACCTAATCTTTCTGCACATATTTGTTTCATTTTCATGAGAGAAAAAAGAGAAATGTAGGGAAATCCATCAAGAAACTTCCTCAATTTTAAACATACTTGGAGTCATTTTATAGGAATCACAGGTTTATAATCTTGTCCCGCCTGTCTATATACATGTCTGGTGACAAATATAGGCCGTTCACTGAGGGATTATTCTAAACTTAAAATTTTGGGGTTACAAACATAGATCGGTATAGCAGAACTAGATTTGCTGACAATCTCAAAGGGGTCCATTTATTAAGCAGTGGAAATGCTGCTTCAAAGCCCCATGGTTTCAGGTCTGCCTGAAACCGAAGTTAAGAAGCAGCGGTCATAAAACTGCTGCTCCTTAACTTCTCCGCCACCTAAAAGGTTAAAAAATCCTGATCCAATTCATTATATATTATTTATATATCCATAATTCAGGCCGCCAGGGAGCCAGGCCACCAGGGAGCAGGAGGCAGTATTGCACAAACATTTCACCAGAAATGCTTGTACAATGTTAAATGCCGACAGCATATGCTGTCGACATTTAGCGAGGTTGAGTGGACATGACTCGCTACAGCGAATCATCCGCTCGCCTCTTAATAAATCTACCCCAAAGAGTGTAAATACACAGAAAAATAAATATTCAAAACATCGTTTGGGGAACCATTATGCAGTTTCTCTGTGTAAGCCTAATAATAAATGCTGTATCACTGTTTAAAATGTACGCAGAGTGTCTGTTTTTCTGTCATCAGTCATAGGTAAATAATAATACCTGGTAAGCACTGTCGACATCCTTTAGCACATGACATGCATTTTCCAGTGTCAGGATCTTCTACTTCACCTGCACAGAGAGTAAAAAAGATGTATTTCTAATATTTATTTATATCATGTAAGTATAAAATTCAGAGTAATTTTACTTTTTTTTTTGTTAACACAATTATATTTTTTAGTCTTTTGTACTTCTGAAGCATTGGTCACTGACATTATACAGAATAGCCAAAAATTACAGGTAATAAACAATTCATTAAATATTAATTATTAATATATCTAAAATTCAGGTACTAAAATCAATAAATATACTATCTAAAATAGCTCTTTAATTAAATCATGCTTATGTTATGCTACTGGAATTTTTTCACTTTATTTTTTTTATCACATATGTTGGAGGAATATTTTGCCAAATGGGAATTTATTAACTTGATAAATGTGACATCAGCAACAATATTGCCTGTGTTGCATTGTATTCTTTAGCCTTATGGTTAGGGGCGGCAGATTTAGGATTAAGACCACTGTTGGATTTAGATTTAAGATATCAGATATAGGGTTAACCCCTTGGATGCAAGAGGACTGGAAGACTAACTTCCACTACCACTAATTTTGCGGAAGAGAAAATCTGAACTTGAGTGTGGAAAAAATATATCCCAAAAAAAAATAAAAAAAAATAAAAGGTGTGCACTTATTTGCATGTTTAATTAAATCTTGCGAACAATACGCCCATAATCTGACCATTAACGGGACAGAGGAGGTAAAATATGTCTCTGAATAACGTCATTCCTTGAAATAGTTTTTTCTTTAAAGAGACACTGTACTCAAAAATTTTCTTTCGTGATTCACATAGAGCATGCATTTTTAAGCAACTTTCTAATTTACTACTATTATCAAATTTTCTTCATTCTCTTGGTATGTTTATTTGAAAAGCAAGAATGTAAGTTTAGATGTCGGCCCATTTTTGGTGAACACACTGTGTTGTTCTTGCTGATTGATGTATAATCAATCCTTGCTGATTGGTCAGCACCAATAAACAAGTGCTGTCCATGGTCCTGAATCAAACATTTGCTGGCTCCTTAGCTGAGATGCCTTCTTTTTCAAATAAAGATAGCAAGAGAACGAATTAAAATTGATAATAGTAGTAAATTAGAAAGTTGCTTAAAATTGCATGCTCTATCTGAATCATGAAAGAAAAAATTTGGGTTCAGTGTCCCTTTAAAGGGACACCTACACCTTAGTCATCTTAAAGTCTTACTTTAGATTAAGCTGTAAATATCCTCCTGCAGGGTCTCAAGGACTAGCACCACCATGAAGGATATTAATTTTAATAAGCATACATTATATTTTCTTTCATAAAAGTGGTGGGAGTCCACAAGCCATTAAACTTGGGAAACTAATACGTGGAACAAGAAAAAAAATACTCAATATCTAAATATATATTGGTTTTCTTATTATTTATTTATTTACAATTTTTTTTCTCTCACCCTTTTTCTTTAATATGCTGCAAAAACAAGATATATGTGCACAGCAATATTTAATGCACAGAAACCATTGCCTAAAGGACTTTCCTACCAAAAGTTGCTTCGGAAGAAGCAAAAACATAAAAATGGTAGACTTTAGTAAAGGTATGGAAGGAAGACCAAGAAGTAGCTGCCTTGCAAATTTGATCAACAGATGCCTCATTCTTAAAAGCCCAGGAAGTAGCAACTGAACTAGTAGAGTGGGCAGTAATACATTTAGGAGGAGACGGTCCCACCTCCAAGTACTCCTTCTGAATAAAAAAGCTTCAGTCAGAACAAAACATTTCTAGTCTTCTGAGTAGCTTGCAAATAGAACTTTAAAGCTCTGACAACATCAAAATTATGGAGAAGCCTCTCCTTAGAATTTTTTGAATTTGGACAAAAGAAGGAACAACAATATTGTGGTTAATTTTGTCAGAAGAAACCACTTTAGGTAATACATCAAACTTATTTCTAAAAAACTGTCTTATAAAAAAAAAAACAAGATAAAGATCGGCTCACACGAAAGAGCAGACAAGTCTGAAATTCTTCTAGCAGAAGAAATGGCCAAAAGAAACAGAACCTTCAAGGACAAAAGCTGAATATCAAAATTATGCATAGGTTAAAAAGGAGGAACCTGCAAAATGCTTAAACCCAAATTAAGGTTCTATGCAGGAGAAATTATCCTAATCACTGCCTTAATCCTGACTAACGACTGAACAAAACGAAACAAGACAGAAAGAGCTGAAATTAATTAATCGCCTATTAAAGAACTAGCAGATAAACCCTTATCCAAACCATCCTAGAAAACTTCTAGGAACTCTAAAAGAATGCCAATTAAAACCATATTCCACAAACCAAGAAATAAAGGACTTCCAACCTTGTGATAAATCTTCCTTCTAACAGGTTCACGGGCCTGAATTATAGACTCAATGGCATGATCTCTGTCTTAAAATGAAGCATTCAATCTCTAAGCCATCAAGTTTAAAGATTTGAGATCCTGATGAAAAAACAGAATTTGAGACAGAAGGTCATGGTGCAGAGGAAGAGGCCATGGAGGACAACTGGACTTCAGTACCAGTTTCGCAAAAAAACAAGTTCTGTGAGGACAAGCTAGATCTATTAGAATTACTGATGATACATATTGCTTGATCCTGGCTATCACTCTTGGCAACAGAACAAGAGGAGGAAAAATCTATGCTAGGCGAAACATCCAAGAAGCTAGTAAAGCATCCACAAACTCCGGCTGAAGATCCCTGGACCTCAAAAAGTATTTGGGAGGATTGTTATTTAACCAAGAAGCCATCCAATCTATTTATGGAAGACTCCACAGATTCATAATCTAACCAATAACTTCCATATGAAGAGACCACTCTCCTAGATGAAGAGATTGACGACTGAGAAAATCTGCTTTGCAATTGCTCACCCCTAGTAAATGTACTGCAGAGATTGCACAAAAATTGCTCTCTGTCCATGACAGAATTTGGGACACTTCCTTCATCGCCAAGGAACTGCAAGTTCCCCCTTGATGATTGATGTATGCCACAGCTGTGACATTGTCTGACTGGAACAGATGAGTCTCATTTTTCAGGAGAGGCAAATTCTGAAGAAGCCTGAAAACTGCACAGAGTTCCAGAATATTTATCAGTAACCTCACCTCCCGAGATGACCAAACTCCCTGTGCTCTCTGGGACCCCAGACTGTTCCTCAACCTAAATTACTTTCATCTGTCGTAATCACAGTCCTATTTGAATGGACAAAGTATGCCCCTAGAACAATGGAGTAATGATTTATCCACCAAGAAAGGGATTGTCTCACTCTTAAATCCAGAAAAATCTTCTGAGACAACTGAGTGTAATTCCTGTACAACTGACGAAGCATATACAACTTAAGATGCCCCAACCGTGCAAAAGGAATAGCATTCAAATCAGCTATAATCAGACCTAATATGTTAAAGAGCTACAGAAGGAAGAGGAACTGACTGAAAATTTGCACAAGCTGAGAGTAACTTCAGTCTTTTCTAATTCATCAAAGAATGTCTCATAAAAACTGAATCTATCATAACACCTAGGAATGTAACCCTGCTTTTGAAGAAACAACAAAAGTCTGTTGGTATGACCAAGATATCGTCCAGGTAAGAAACCACCAAAACATCCTGAGCTCTTATAACCGATAAGAGAGTCACCAGTACCTTTGTTCAAATTCTGGGAGTGGTAGCAGAAGAGCAACAGACTGAAAATGCTTTTACAGGAATGCAAATCTGAGAAATTGATGATGATCCATGTGAATAAGAATATTAAAATAAGTATCCTTCAAATCTATAAAGAAGTCTAAAAAGAAAGGAAAAAGGTGCATTCTTGTGCTGATCAATGTGGAGCACTTAATGTTTTTTTTTATATAAGCTTTTAAAATTTTTATAAATATTTTGATTACTATTCTGAGAGTTTAAAGGAACACTAAACCCCAAAATTTTCTTTCATGATTCAGATAGATAATACAAATTTAAACAACAATCCAATTTACTTATTTTATTTATTTTGCTTCTTTTTTTAGATATCCTTAGTTGAAGAAAAAGCAATGCACATGGGTGAGCCAATCACATGAAGCTTCTATGTGCAGTAACCAATCAGCAGCTACTGAGCCTATCTAGATATGCTTTTCAGCAAATAATATTAAAATAATAATACAAATTAGATAATAGAAGTAAATTAGAAAGTTGTTTAAAATTGAATGCTCTTTCTAAACCATGAAAGAAAAAATTTGGGTTTCATGTCCCTTTAAGGACTTATCTTTTGGGGATTGCTGCAATTTTCCTGACAGCTGTCAACAAACTCAAGGAAGATTACCAGGTTTCCAGTTGCTTTGAATCAGTGATAGAGATACTGAAGATAGAAAATTATGGGAGGCGCTGGTTATAGCTGAGGGAAATTTTTCTGGTTAATAGTATAACTTTTCATGTAGGTATTATTTACCATGTATCATATGTAAACAACCCATACAATATATCAAAAATAAAATGAATACTCTGTATGTACAATAAAACGTTATATCATAAAATATTGAATTGGATATTTATTTATTACTTATAAGTTCAAAAAAACAGTTGAATAAAATGAGATATATTAATTAATAAATTGTGGCCACAACAATAAAATACTCAATGAAATTAGTTTACCTAAAAACAATAAAAATACTTTGATCTCGCTATTAATGTGTATATGTGACTAACGTGCATAAAAGTGCAACTTAGTGTAAAGATAATAAGTTAGATTTGCCTGTATGTGTTGCAGGAAAAAATAAACTACAATGTGTTCAGGTAAAAAACCATGGAAAAAAATTAAGTCCAAAATGTTCATACGTAGTTATAATCCTTTTTGTGATTATAAAATAAACTTTAGGATATGTGTTTCCAGAAGTGAAAGTGCAATTCGTTCATAAAGTGCAATATTGTAATTCCAATTGAAGAGGCAAGAAAATTCCTGCTATTTTTACAGAGTTTATCTGTTAAAATGGTGATAGTTAGTGCTAGTGCGATTTTCCAATGTTCAAGGTAATTGTTAACACGTTACTATATGATTCAGTGTAACAAAAGCTTCTGCTGTTTAGACAGACTAATCTCGCTTTGCCACCGTTAATACTATACGCGGTGGAAAGACTCACACTTGCTACACTGAATCATATAGTAACGTGTTAACAATTACCTTGAACATTGGAAAATCGCACTAGCACTAACTATCACCATTTTAACAGATAAACTCTGTAAAAATAGCAGGAATTTTCTTGCCTCTTCAATTGGAATTACAATATTGCACTTTATGAACGAATTGCACTTTCACTTCTGGAAACACATATCCTAAAGTTTATTTTATAATCACAAAAAGGATTATAACTACGTATGAACATTTTGGACTTAATTTTTTTCCATGGTTTTTTACCTGAACACATTGTAGTTTATTTTTTCCTGCAACACATACAGGCAAATCTAACTTATTATCTTTACACTAAGTTGCACTTTTATGCACGTTAGTCACATATACACATTAATAGCGAGATCAAAGTATTTTTATTGTTTTTAGGTAAACTAATTTCATTGAGTATTTTATTGTTGTGGCCACAACTTATTCCTTATTATATCTCATTTTATTCAACTGTTTTTTTGAACTTATAAGTAATAAATAAATATCCAATTCAATATTTTATGATATAATGTTTTATTGTACATACAGAGTATTCATTTTATTTTTGATATATTGTATGGGTTGTTTACATATGATACATGGTAAATAATACCTACATGAAAAGTTATACTATTAACCAGAAAAATTTCCCTTAGCTATAACAAGCGCCTCCCATAATTTTCTATCTTCTGTATTCTTTATTGACTGAGTGGAGAGATCTCAGTTTACTTGAGAGGCTTAGAGGGTGAGACTAAGTCCGAACTTCATCGCTTAAGTGATAGAGATACTGTAACCTTTGTGATTATTTTGTCCACATTGGGAAGTGAATAGGCACTTATCAAAAGCATTAGCATTGATTGGTCTGCACAAGAATGCACCTTTTTCCTTTTCTTTGTAGACTTTTGATCCAACTTTGACTGTGAAGGGGGATAAAAGAAAAGTGCAGTTTCTTGGTCATATTAAGAGATTCAAGTATCCTCTACTGCTGGGACTGTTATATATTGCTTTTGAAATTTTTACTTTCTATGGTTTGCAGAAATAGTGATATTTCTACTTTATGTAGTATATAGATGCAATTTACACTTTCAGATTGGTGTATTTGGTATATATATATATATATATATATATATATATATATATATATATTATATCATCATTGCTGTTACTTGTGGTGCCCCCTAGGCTTGGAAAAAGATTTTGTTTTTCCTCATTGCGTATACATCCCTCAGATCTATTGTGGACTTAAACTGCCCTTGTTGAACAAGAGGCAGAATAATCCAAATTATTTCCATCTTGAAAGAAGAAACCCTGAGAAAGTTGTTTAAAGTCATTAAATCCAGAACAGGTCTGTTAGTTTTGTCAATGAAGTTAAAAATAAAACCCCTGACCCTGTTCTAACTTTGGAACTGAGACTATTACTCCCATAAATTCAAAATCACTGACTGACTGACTAAAAGGCTTTTGCCCTTACATGATTCTTTGGAACAACAGACAGAAGAAACCTTCCACTGGGAAGCTTTAATTTGAAACCAATTCTGTATCCCTTGGAAACTATATATAGAACCCAAGGATCTTGGACAGATTAAAACAAGATTAAAACCAGATTAAAAAAGACGTAATCTGCCCCCTACCAGAAGATCTGTTTCGGGTGGCACACATTTATGCTGACTTTGTAAAAGAGACAGGTTTCTTAGACTGTTTTGAAATTCTCTTTTTGAGAGGAGGAAGAGGACTTTGCTTTCTAGATTGATGAAAGTAACAAAAATGGTTAGAAGTCCTGAATTTACGCTTAGACTTTTTGTCTTGTGGGTGAAAAGCTCCCTTACCTTTAGTCACAATAGAAATAATAACATACAAACAAAGCCTGAACACAACTTTTCTGTGAAAAGGAAGGAACAAAAACCTAGACTTAGAAACCATGTCAGCTGACCATAAATTCAACCATAAGGCCCTCCTGGTCAGAACTGCTAATGGCATATTCTTGCATTGATCATAATAGTGTCAACAATAGCATAACAAATTAAAGCATTATCTGTCTTTAAAAGAGTTGATTCAAAAACTATTCACTAGCAGACTTCTCTGAAAATTGCTCAGGTAAGCCTTCACACCAAAGAGTAGAGGCTAGAGCAACAAAAGCAATATTAATTTGAAACCTGCCTGCTAAAAAGCCTTTCTGTGAAAACACTCTAACTTTATATCCAAGAGGTACTACCCTCAAAAGGAATAGTAGTAAGTTTAGCTAAAGAAGAAATATCCCCATAAACCTTAGGTATAGTTTCCCAAAGCTCTATATTTGAGGCAGGTAAAGGAAACATATTCTTAAATTTTAGAGCACGATTAAAGGGGATACCACTCCTTAGAGATTATTTCAGATATGGAGGCCCATTTATCAAGCTCCGTATGGAGCTTGAGGGCCTGTGTTTCTGGCGAGTCTTCAGACTGGCCAGAAACAGCAGTTATGAAGAAGCGGTCTAAATACCACTGCTCCATAACCCTGTTTGCCTGCTCTGAGGAGGCGGACAGGAATCGCCACAATTCAACCCGATCAAGTACGATCGGGTTGATTGACACCTTCCTGCTGGTGGCCGATTGGCTGCGAGTCTGCAGGGGGCAGCATTGCACCATCAGCTCTTGTGAGCTGCTGGTGCAATGCTGAATATGGAGAGTGTATTGCTCTCCACATTCAGGGAGGTCTTGCGGGCCTGATCCGCACTGTTGGATCAGGTCCGCAAGACCTTTAATACAAATAGGCCTCATAGCATTAGGAACTGGAAAAACCTCTGGAGACTTAGCAGAAGGTTTAAAAATCAAATCCAATTGCTTGACAGACATCCTCAGAAACCTTAGTGTCCTGAACCCCTAAGGTACATACCACTTCTGTTAAAAGAGAGTGAAGATGTTCAAGTTTAAACAGAAAAGAGGATGGCTGTTTCTTGATCAGAAACTTACCCTTGATCATCTGAAAATACCTCACTATCAGAGGATAATTCAGAAGAACCAGATTCAGAGAAATGCATCTTAACCCAACAGATAATTTAGAGGAGGGATTATGAGCAACCAATCTTTTACACTTACTTGGAGGAGGCATGGCCTCCAGCATTTCAGATACAGTGGAACTGACAAAATTTTTAAATCCTGAAACAAAATCTAAAGTACTCCCTTGTATAGAACAAACAGAGGGAGGAAAGATACCATTAGAGGCAAGAGCAGCATTGGTCTGATTAGAATGAATGAAATGATCCTTACAAGATTTGCAAAATTGAGTAGGGGGTATTATATAAACCAGCATGCAAAAGACACACTTAATATTAGTAGCAAAGTGTTCAGTGGTCTAGCTTCTCAGGAACTAACATTCACATTAATTGGGGCAGACACAGTATTCTCCAAAATGTAGAAAAAAAACACCTAAAAATGAAAACCACAGAATAAAAATAAATTATGTAGCAAAAATGTGGCAAACAACTTTAAATCAATGAATGCTCATTACAAACTTAAATAAGGAACAAAGGCAGGAAAAACAGAGAATCTTACACACAAAAAAAGAAGCTTTTGGCAGAATTCAAAGTCTTACCCCCTCCACAAAATGTGAATAAAGCAGGCAAAGGAGCATTAAACCTCAATCGAGGAGCAATAGAGAAGCAATGATCGATAACCCGACACAGTGCACAGGGAAAAACTAAAGTCAAGCACCAGGATAAGATGAACAAACTAGCTGGGATGCAAACGACCAAAGTACACAAAATAAATTGACTATGCTCACTAAAAATCCGTCATGCGCACCCGGCTTTTTAAAAGCTCATTACAGGCACGCATGCGCAAAACTAAGCTGATGCATGCTAACAGGCATGGGCACTAAAAAGCTGATACTTGCACATCCAAGCAGTGCCACTACGCCTAACTTCAAAAGCTTCCCTCTGTCAAAAAGTAGCTCTCTGGGTGGAAATTGGGTCTTGAATTGGTCTGAGGAGCCCTCTTACAGAAGAACATCTGGAGCACCTCCGTTCTTCACCTTCCTCCTAAGGAGGAAAATATAAAACTAGTTTCACGTAAGGAATTTTGGGAATCTTTGCCTCCTCCTAGTGGTCAGAAGTAATGGTTTGTAGACTCTCACCACCCTTATGAAATAAAAAAACACTGTAGGCTAAGGGGAGGACAGCAGCAAGCCTGCCAACTAAGGCTAATTAACTAAGGCCTAGATTTAGAGTTCGGCGGTAGCCGTCAAAACCAGCGTTAGAGGCTCCTAACGCTGGTTTTGGCCGCCCGCTGGTATTTGGAGTCAGTGATTAAAGGGTCTAACGCTCACTTTACAGCCGCGACTTTTCCATACCGCAGATCCCCCTACGCCATTTGCGTAGCCTATCTTTTCAATGGGATCTTTCTAACGCTGGTATTTAGAGTCATTTCTGCAGTGAGCGTTAGAGCTCTAACGACAAGATTCCAGCCGCCTGAAAAAAGCAGGAGTTAAGAGCTTTCTGGCTAACGCCGGTTCATAAAGCTCTTAACTACTGTACCCTAAACTACACTAACACCCATAAACTACCTATGTACCCCTAAACCGAGGTCCCCCCACATCGCCGCCACTCGATTAAAATTTTTAACCCCTAATCTGCCGACCGCCACCTACGTTATACTTATGTACCCCTAATCTGCTGCCCCTAACCCCGCCGACCCCTATATCATATTTATTAACCCCTAACTTGCCCCACACAACGTCGCCGCAAGCTACTTAAAATAATTAACCCCTAATCTTCCGACCGCAAATCGCCGCCACCTACGTTATCCCTATGTACCCCTAATCTTCTGCCCCTAACATCGCCGACCCCTATGTTATATTTATTAACCCCTAATCTGCCCCCCACAACGTCGCCGACACCTACCTACACTTATTAACCCCTAATCTGCCGAGCGGACCTGAGCGCTACTATAATAAAGTTATTAACCCCTAATCCGCCTCACTAACCCTATCATAAATAGTATTAACCCCTAATCTGCCCTCCCTAACATCGCCGACACCTACCTTCAATTATTAACCCCTAATCTGCCGACCGGAGCTCACCGCTATTCTAATAAATGTATTAACCCCTAAAGCTAAGTCTAACCCTAACACTAACACCCCCCTAACTTAAATATAATTTTTATCTAACGAAATAAATTAACTCTTATTAAATAAATGATTCCTATTTAAAGCTAAATACTTACCTGTAAAATAAACCCTAATATAGCTACAATATAAATAATAATTATATTATAGCTATTTTAGGATTAATATTTATTTTACAGGTAACTTTGTATTTATTTTAACCAGGTACAATAGCTATTAAATAGTTAAGAACTATTTAATAGTTACCTAGTTAAAATAATTACAAATTTACCTGTAAAATAAATCCTAACCTAAGATATAATTAAACCTAACACTACCCTATCAATAAAATAATTAAATAAACTACCTACAATTACCTACAATTAACCTAACACTACACTATCAATAAATTAATTAAACACAATTGCTACAAATAAATACAATTAAATAAACTATCTAAAGTACAAAAAATAAAAAAGAACTAAGTTACAGAAAATAAAAAAATATTTACAAACATAAGAAAAATATTACAACAATTTTAAACTAATTACACCTACTCTAAGCCCCCTAATAAAATAACAAAGACCCCCAAAATAAAAAATTCCCTACCCTATTCTAAAATACAAAAATTACAAGCTCTTTTACCTTACCAGCCCTGAACAGGGCCCTTTGCGGGGCATGCCCCAAGAAGTTCAGCTCTTTTGCCTGTAAAAGAAAACATACAATACCCCCCCCCCCAACATTACAACCCACCACCCACATACCCCTAATCTAACCCAAACCCCCCTTAAATAAACCTAACACTAAGCCCCTGATGATCTTCCTACCTTGTCTTCACCATGCCAGGTTCACCGATCCGTCCTGGCTCCAAGATCTTCATCCAACCCAAGCGGGGGTTGGCGATCCATAATCCGGTGCTCCAAAGTCTTCCTCCTATCCGGCAAGAAGAGGACATCCGGACCGGCAAACATCTTCTCCAAGCGGCATCTTCTATGTTCTTCCATCCGATGACGACCGGCTCCATCTTGAAGACCTCCAGCGCGGATCCATCCTCTTCTTCCGACGACTAGACGACGAATGACGGTTCCTTTAAGGGACGTCATCCAAGATGGCGTCCCTCGAATTCCGATTGGCTGATAGGATTCTATCAGCCAATCGGAATTAAGGTAGGAATTTTCTGATTGGCTGATGGAATCAGCCAATCAGAATCAAGTTCAATCCGATTGGCTGATCCAATCAGCCAATCAGATTGAGCTCGCATTCTATTGGCTATTCCGATCAGCCAATACAATGCGAGCTCAATCTGATTGGCTGATTGGATCAGCCAATCGGATTGAACTTGATTCTGATTGGCTGATTCCATCAGCCAATCAGAAAATTCCTACCTTAATTCCGATTGGCTGATAGAATCCTATCAGCCAATCGGAATTCGAGGGACGCCATCTTGGATGACGTCCCTTAAAGGAACCGTCATTCGTCGTCTAGTCGTCGGAAGAAGAGGATGGATCCGCGCTGGAGGTCTTCAAGATGGAGCCGGTCGTCATCGGATGGAAGAACATAGAAGATGCCGCTTGGAGAAGATGTTTGCCGGTCCGGATGTCCTCTTCTTGCCGGATAGGAGGAAGACTTTGGAGCACCGGATTATGGATCGCCAACCCCCGCTTGGGTTGGATGAAGATCTTGGAGCCAGGACGGATCGGTGAACCTGGCATGGTGAAGACAAGGTAGGAAGATCATCAGGGGCTTAGTGTTAGGTTTATTTAAGGGGGGTTTGGGTTAGATTAGGGGTATGTGGGTGGTGGGTTGTAATGTTGGGGGGGGGGGTATTGTATGTTTTTTTTTACAGGCAAAAGAGCTGAAATTCTTGGGGCATGCCCCGCAAAGGGCCCTGTTCAGGGCTGGTAAGGTAAAAGAGCTTGTAATTTTTGTATTTTAGAATAGGGTAGGGAATTTTTTATTTTGGGGGTCTTTGTTATTTTATTAGGGGGCTTAGAGTAGGTGTAATTAGTTTAAAATTGTTGTAATATTTTTCTTATGTTTGTAAATATTTTTTTATTTTCTGTAACTTAGTTCTTTTTTATTTTTTGTACTTTAGATAGTTTATTTAATTGTATTTATTTGTAGCAATTGTGTTTAATTAATTTATTGATAGTGTAGTGTTAGGTTAATTGTAGGTAATTGTAGGTAGTTTATTTAATTATTTTATTGATAGGGTAGTGTTAGGTTTAATTATAACTTAGGTTAGGATTTATTTTACAGGTAAATTTGTAATTATTTTAACTAGGTAACTATTAAATAGTTCTTAACTATTTAATAGCTATTGTACCTGGTTAAAATAAATACAAAGTTACCTGTAAAATAAATATTAATCCTAAAATAGCTATAATATAAATGTAATTTATATTGTAGCTATATTAGGATTTATTTTACAGGTAAGTATTTAGCTTTAAATAGGAATCATTTATTTAATAAGAGTTAATTTATTTCGTTAGATAAAAATTATATTTAACTTAGGGGAGTGTTAGTGTTAGGGTTAGACTTAGCTTTAGGGGTTAATCCATTTATTAGAATAGCGGTGAGCTCCGGTCGGCAGATTAGGGGTTAATAATTGAAGGTAGGTGTCGGCGATGTTAGGGAGGGCAGATTAGGGGTTAATACTATTTATGATAGGGTTAGTGAGGCGGATTAGGGGTTAATAACTTTATTATAGTAGCGCTCAGGTCCGGTCGGCAGATTAGGGGTTAATAAGTGTAGGTAGGTGTCGGCGACGTTGTGGGGGGCAGATTAGGGGTTAATAAATATAACATAGGGGTCGGCGATGTTAGGGCAGCAGATTAGGGGTACATAGGGATAACGTAGGTGGCGGCGGTTTACGGAGCGGCAGATTAGGGGTTAAAAGTGTAATGCAGGGGTCAGCGATAGCGGGGGCGGCAGATTAGGGGTTAATAAGTGTAAGGCTAGGGGTGTTTAGACTCGGGGTACATGTTAGAGTGTTAGGTGCAGACGTAGGAAGTGTTTCCCCATAGGAAACAATGGGGCTGCGTTAGGAGCTGAACGCTGCTTTTTTGCAGGTGTTAGGTTTTTTTTCAGCTCAAACAGCCCCATTGTTTCCTATGGGAGAATCGTGCACGAGCACGTTTTTGAGGCCGGCCGCGTCCGTAAGCAACTCTGGTATCGAGAGTTGTATTTGCGGTAAAAATGCTCTACGCTCCTTTTTTGGAGCCTAACGCAGCATTTGTTTTAACTCTCGATACCAGAGTTAAATTTATGGTGCGGCCAGAAAAAAACCCGCGGAGCGTTAACAGCCCTTTTACCGCCAAACTCCAAATCTAGCCGTAACTTAATTAAAGTTTATTATATTGCATTTTAAAAAGTGTCTCTTCTTATGATTTAAAGATAAATTGCATATTTAAAGGAAACTTCATAAAAGTATTCTAGAAATATTTGACTTTAACAGTCCCTTTAAGTGCTGTTTTTCCGACCCATACTTCACTGCTTCTCTTCATTGAAACAGATTCTTGTTTTTTTGCTTTTACTCTGTATTTCTGGGTCTATGTGTATGCACGTCTGGCTTTGACACATGTCTAGAGTCTTGGGCATAGGCAGTAACAAAAGCCATTAACGTAACCCTTGGAACTCTAGAATGGACAGTGTGCCCATTATGGGAAAGAAAATACTATTTTGTTTATTATGTAGTCAGTGTTTCTTTTGTGACCTGTTAGACACCAGGTTTAGAGTAATAAATATGAAGTTGATGTAAGCTGAACCTCTAAAGTTAGAGGCAGACAGACTCTCTGTACATAGCAAAACTACTAGAGCAGAACGCTGTCTGCTCCCCTGTTATTGTGGGAGATTGCATCTTACACTGATGTTGGGAGGTCACATTGTGAGACACACAAACAGACTGTTTGACTTGACAGCACTGACACTCACCTCAGAAATGTTGCAGCAACATTGTATAACTGTGATATTTTAATCACATAAACATTACTGATGAAAACTATAAGAGAGGACAGGCTCAAGGTTATCAGGTGAAACCCAGTGAGACGTTGAAAGCATCCAATCTATTTCTACTCAGCCATTAAGTGTATAACTGTTTCCTATTTTTTATAATAATAATAGTTGTGTTTCAAAGTATTTTTTTAAAATGTGCCTTTAATATTGGTTTTAAAATCTTTTATTGTGTCAGTCTCACAGACACTATACGCTACATCAATGAAATGGCTGCAATACATAGCCTTTATTGCTAGTGGAATATAAATGTAATGTGTATGTGGCACTTCATTAACTTTTCAATTACATAATTCCATTTTATTTTACACTATTGAATTGTTCATTTATCTATAAATATATAAGAGATACTATTTGAGAAAGCGGTTAAACATATAAGGCTAGATAACAAGTGGCGTGCAACTTAGCGCTTTTGTTCGAGTGTTAACACCGCTTCAGGTTTTGCTCTTTAGGTCTAACGCAATGTCGGGTTAGAGCACATGAAGAATTAGTTATCTTAAAGGGCCATGATACCCAAATATTGAAACACTTGAAAGTGATGCAGCATAGCTGTAAAAGGCTGACTAGAAAATATCACCTGAACATCTCTATGTAAAAAAGAAAGATATTTTACCTCAAAAGTTCCTCAGTAGCCACATCCCATTGTAAAGGACTTCTAAGCAGCAAATCAGTATGTCTGTCCTGGGACAGCTAAGGGATTGAGCCTCGTGCACTCTGATGTTATTTCTCTATTCAGTTTAAGGAAGTTTACTATGAAATCTCATGAGAGTCAAGTCAAATCTCATGAGATCACAGTAAAAGAGTTCATGATCTCAGCACTGTTGATGCCGATTGGCTGCTGTTCATTTCTTCCTTTATTTTTTTACCTGCAGCTGGGCAGCAGCTGAATTATAACTTTTTACACAGAACTTACTCTGCTGAGGTAAAATATCCTTTTTTACATAGAGATGCTCAGGTGATATTTTCCTGTCAGCTTTTTACAGCTATTCTGCATCAGTTTCAAGTGATTTAGCATATGAGTATTATGTCCCTTTAAGGAGAATTATGTGAATTTTAAAAATATTAATTATTATTATAGACACTGTAATATATATATATATATATATATATATATATATATATATATATATATATATATATAGTAAAGCAGGTATGACTCTCATGCGTAACCATGGAGACAACGCATAAACATTAGTGTGGTGTGGGTGCGCAGACGGGTAAGACTCTGACAGGAAACAATTTAACAGTCGATCAAAAAGTGATCCAAATACCCCTACATAAAAATACAATAATAGAAAAGGTATCTATCTATATGCAACATAGAAGCAAACCTTATATATAGCTAATAAGGCAAATAACGCTACCGTAACCCAAAGTATAAATAACTAATAGCACAGCCCTCTATACTCATGGTATCAAGGCATGTGGGGAGGTAGCTGATGAGGGCGAAAAACAATCTAAAGCCCCCTATATAATAGAATAGGTATACATTGCATCATGCCTGAGGAGTAGGTATGATGCAATGTATACCTATGTATTATATAGGGGGCTTTAGATTGTTTTTCGCCCTCATCAGCTACCTCCCCACATGCCTTGATACCATGAGTATAGAGGGCTGTGCTATTAGTTATTTATACTTTGGGTTATGGTAGCGTTATTTGCCTTATTAGCTATATATAAGGTTTGCTTCTATGTTGCATATAGATAGATACCTTTTCTATTATTGTATTTTTATGTAGGGGTATTTGGATCACTTTTTGATCGACTGTTAAATTGTTTCCTGTCAGAGTCTTACCCGTCTGCGCACCCACACCACACTAATGTTTATGCGTTGTCTCCATGGTTACGCATGTTTCCTTGGTTTCACCTAGGGCGGCGGTAACGTGATGACGTCACGTCACGCCCACATTGAGCCCGGCAAAAAGTTTTTTAGGTTTGTGTAAGTGGGTGTGCCGCAGATATACACTCTGATTGGTTTATCACTTGGGCTGGGTGGGTATTTAAGGTGTGTTTTTGTTTTAGTCTTCACATTTGGTTTTGTACACCATTCACAAAGGCTCGTGTTAGAGCCGAAACGTTTGGTAAATAATATTGCCAATAAACCGGAGTGTTTTTGAAAAAACCTGTGTGCCTGCTTCATTTGGATCCTGGCTGCAACACGGAGCCCGTCCGTGGGATTCATACCTGCTTTACTGTTTGTTTCTCCTTAGTGAGAGCACCAGGTAGCTGACGTATTCGTGAGTGCCGTTCACCTCTGCAACTTTATATATATATATATATATATATATATATATATATATATATTCTATGGATTATTTAAATATTTTTAGTACATCTATAATAATTATTCACATTAATTATTAATACTTTTCAATATTTTACAATTAATAAATACATAACACACCTTAAGCTAACTCCTGCCAGTATCTATAATAATTAATTATTAATAATTTGTATTATTAATATTTTTCAATATTTAATATCTACATAACGTGCCTTAAGAGAATAAATTCTGCATGTGTGCTAACCTGTCCAGTCTGAGGCCTCTATTTATCAAAGTCTGGCGGACCTGATATGACAGTGTGGATCAGGTCCGCCAGACCTCGCTGAATACGAAGAGCAATACGCTCTCTGTATTCAGCATTGCACCAGCAGCTCACAAGAGCTGCTGGTGCAAAGCCGCCCCCCTGCAGAATTGCGGCCGCCAGCAGGGAGTGTCAATCAACCCGATCGTACTCGATCAGGTTGAATTGCGGCGATGTCTGTCTGCCTGCTCAGAGCAGGTGTAAAAGTTATGGAGCGGCTCGCCAGAAACACGGGGCCTCAAGCTCTATCCGGAGCTTGATAGATATGCCCCTGAGAGTGCAGTCCCCTTCTGTGTTTTGTATATGTCTAGGGTGATTACATAAGTCTGTGAACCCTTGATTTGTTCCCAGTTTGATTGAGAGCTGGCATTTGTATAGCTTTATTAGGGACCCAGGTTTTGGGAGAGACCTTGACATGGTACCTGGGCTTGTCCCATTTGGCCAGATGTGGCAACTAACTAACCTGTATAGGTATATACAGATATGTATAGAAATATTTATTTTAAATAAAATTAACATTTTCCTGCACATGAAGAACATTTTAATGTTAAATATTTACAGTAAAAACACAGTAAAACACATTATCTAATATTATTATAGAATTATTTTTAGAAAAATTGTATTCATTTTTATATGACTAATTTTTATCAGATAGTGTCTATATGAGTGTTACAGTTTATTTTAATGTTTTTACATTGTGTTTGGTGCAACTTTATCCCTAACTCCTTACGTGCTAACCCAATGTGCATTAAATTTGATTGCGTTCTAGCGAACACGTTTACTTTCAATTTGTAATACATGTGCTAATTGATGCACCGTGATATTCTGATATCGCTTGCGCGCAAACATTAGCACACTACTTGTAATCTAGCCCCTAGTGAGCCAGATTACGTGAGGAGAGATATCGTTAGCGTGAGGAGCGTAAACGCAATTGCAAGATTTTTCTTACAGTGAGGTTTTAGAATAGGCATAACTCTTTTCTTATTGTTGGTAATTTGTTTTTGTTTTTTGAAATGTTAGGGTTTGTTTTATAAGTAATGTTATTTTTTTTTTACAGAAATGTTAGGTTTGCTATTTTTAAAGGTAAGGTAAGTTTTATTTCTTTCTAATGACACGGTGAGTCCACAGATCATCACCAATTACTGTTGGGAATATCACTCCTGGCCATCAGGAGAAGGCAAAGAGCACTACAGCAAAGCTGTTAAATATTGCTCCCCTACCCACAATCCCCCAGTCATTCTCTTTGCCTGTAGTGCAAGGAGGAGATGAAGTTTAGGTATCTGATGAGAAGTTTTCTTCAATCAAGATTTTATTATTTTTTTAGCAGTGTAAGCTTAATCTGTTCCTTTCTGGGGTCTAGCCTAGTCCACATCAGTCTCTTCATTAGGGCAGTGGTGGCTTTTGAGCACTTGAGAACTTGTGAGGTACAATCCTCACTGCGTTTTCTCAAGAATCCACTGCCCTAACTAGAAAACCTGAGTAGGTTTACTCAGTTTTTCTCTCTTCACAGATCCATGTGAGGTGCTGCACCCTCTGAAACCAGATGAGCTGTCCTGCTGCCGGACAGCACTTTCAGGTAAGTGCCATTTTAATTTTCTTTTGAAAGGAGATTACTGGCACTTGTTAAATCTAAAAGCTGTCTTATTTAATATGGGACTTTATTAAACCTTCATGTTTGGGGTTTCTTTTAGGCAGTTTGGGCATTGAGACTGTGAGGTGATTTATGGTGGCTTAGTGTGTTATAGTAGATTTATACTTTAACTTTTGGTCATGGAGATTACTGTTGTAAGCCGTTTTTTTTCGGCAGTTAGGGCTCTGTAATTTGTATTTTAAAATGAGCTGCAGGACAGGTAGGCACCTCAGTAAAGATACTGAGGTGTATAGGTAGCCTGAGGTCTATTTGGTTTGTTGCGCTAACACACATTTCTATTTAAAGACACAGTACACATTTATTTTTTAATTTCAAATAAAGAATTTTTACACTTTATCCTTATTTATTACATAAGATGGATCAAGAGGCTTTTCAAACCATTATCCCAGGTGAAGTTGCTGCTTGTCAGTTATGTTTTGATGCTCAGGTGGAACCCCCAGTTCCTTTTTGTTCCTTATTCATTGAGAGAACTTTAAGTTATAGAGATAAAATATTTGACCATGAGCCACCATTATCCCAGGCAAATGCTGTTCAGGTGTCTCCTGTTGCAGATATGCCGCAGCTTTCTCCTCAAGCGTCCCAACTTTTTCAGTCTCCACATACAGTGCCCTGTGTTTCCTCTTGCAATCCTGTAGGATTTTCTCTACAATACATTGCTTCACAGGTATCACTTGCAGTATCTGAGGTGTTGTCGTCTTTCCCCATGTTGTAGGGAAGGCGTAAAAGGAAATTTAAGCAAACAGTAAGGTTTCTGATCAAGTTCTGGCTATCCAGAGTGTCCCTTCCCATAAGCCTGAAGAAGAAGACATGTCGGTAGCATCCGAGGGGGAAATCTCAGACTCAGACAGTGTAATTCTTTCTTCTGATGCTGAAGTGGTATCCTTCAGATTTAAGCTAGAACACCTTCGCTTATTACTTAAGGAGGGTTTCGCTACTTTGGACGACTCTGACACAACTATCGTAGTCAATCCTAAAAAGTCTAGTAAATTTAACAAATACTTTGATGTTCCCTCCGCGGTGGAGGTTTTTCCGGTTCCTGAACGTGCTGCGGAGACTATTGCTCGAGTATGGGAAAGACCTGGTATTCCCTTTTCTCCATCTCCTATTTTTAAGAAGATGTTTCCTATTGATTCTATTAAGGAGTTGTGGCAGACGGTTCCTAAGGTAGAAGGAGCGATCTCCACTTTGGCCTAGAGGACTACTATTCCCATAGAGGATAGTTGTTCTTTTAAGGATCCAGTGGATAAAAAATTGGAGGCTTTACTAAAAAAGATGTATGTCCACCAGGGTCTACAATGGCAACCTGCGGTGTGTATCACCACTGTTACCAGCGCTGCAGCTTACTGGTTTGATGTGTTGTCTCAAGTTAGCCAATTCCTTCATTACAGATGCTTCCTTACAGGTTATTAAACTGGGAGATAAAATTTCTGGTTTTGCGGTCCTAGCCCACAGGGCATTGTGGCTGAAGTCCTGGTCTGCAGATGTTTCATCTAAATCTAAGCTCATGGCTATTCCTTACAAGGGTAAGACCTTGTTTGGACCTGGTTTGGCAGAAATTATCTCAGATATTACTGGAGGGAAGGGTTCTTTTCTTCCTCAAGATAAAAAGAATAAGCAGAAGGGACGACAGAGTAATTTTCATTCCCTTCATAACTTTAAAGGCAAGTCTTCCTCCCCTTCCTCCAAGCAAGATCAAGCCAACCCTTCCTGGAAGCCCAACCAGTCCTGGAATAAGGAAAAGCAATCTAAAAAGCCTTCAGCTGATTCCAAGTCAGCATGAAGGGTTGGCCCCCGATCCGGGAGCGGATCTTGTAGGGGGCAGACTCTCTCTTTTTTCCCAGGCTTGGATAAGAGATCCCTGGGCGGTGGACATTGTCTCCCAGGGATACAAAATAGACTTCAAACCTTTTCCTCCCAGAAGCAAGTTTCTCCTCTCCAGAATATGTGTAGACCAGATAAAAAGAGAAGCGTTCTTACATTGTGTCAAGGACCTTGCCGTCCTGGGGGTAATAGTTCCAGTTCCCCTTCAGGAAAGGGGTCTGGGATTTTACTCACATCTGTTCATAGTTCCAAAAAAGGAAGGGAACTTTTCAACCAATCCTAGATCTAAAATGTTTAAACAAGTTTCTCAGCGTGTCATCCTTCAAGATGGAGACTATATGCTCCATTCTTCCCTTGGTACATGAGGATAAGTTCATGACAACCATAAACCTAAAGGATGCATACCTTCATGTTCTCATTCACAGGGACCATCACAAGTTTCTGAGATTCGCCTTTTTGGACAATCATTTCCAGTTTGTGGCCCTTCCATTCGGCCTTTCGACAGCCCCCAGAATTTTTTCAAAGGTTCTGGTGGCTCTTTTAGCTGTGCTTCTATCTCGGGGCATTGCAGTGGCACCTTATCTGGACGACATTCTGGTTCAGGCGCCATCTTTTAAGCAAGCAGAATCACATATGGACCTCTGCAGTTATGCATGCTCAGACAATGGAATGGGGACTATAGGGTCCTGTCTCCGCGTGTAGATCTAGATCATGCATCAATAGACTCTCTACCATGGTGGCTTTCTCAGGATCATCTCTCCCAGGGTACTTGCTTCCGCAGACCCTCCTGGGTGATTGTGACCACGGATGCCAGCCTTCTAGGTTGGGAGCAGTATGGGGCTCGTTGAAGGCTCAGAGCTTATGGACTGAGGAGGAGTCAGTCCTGCCCATAAACATCTTGGAGCTGAGAGCAATCTTCAATGCTCTTCTGGCCTGGCCTCAGTTAGCCTTAACCCGGTTTATTAGATTCCCTTGGCCATGACAGAGGTGGCCCGAATTATTGAGTGGGTGGAGACCCACAACTGCTGTCTTTCTGCGATCCACATCCCAGGAGTGGACAATTGGGAAGCGGATTTTCTGAGCAGACAGACTTTTCATCCCGAGGAGTGGGAACTTCATTCGGATGTGTTTTTCCAGCTTGACCCTGAAGTGGGGGCAGCCGGAGTTGGATCTCATGGATTCTCGTCAGAATGCCAAACTTCCGAGATATGGCTCGAGGTCAAGAGATTCGCAGGCATTTCTGATCAATGCTCGGGCAGTTCCTTGGAACTTCAGTCTAGCATACCTGTTTCCTCCATTCGCTTTCCTTCCAAGAGTCATTGTTCGAATCAAGCAGGAGAGAGCGTCTGTAATTCTCATAGCCCCGGCGTGGCCTCGCAGGATTTGGTATGCAGACCTAGTGGAAATGTCATCCTTTCCACCTTGGAACCTGCCTCTTAGGAAGGACCTTCTACTTCAGGGTCCCTTCTTTCATCTAAATCTCATTTCTCTGAAGCTGACTGCTTTGAGACTGAACGCTTAGTTTTATCTAAGCGTGGATTTTCAGAGTCGGTCATTCAGACCTTTATTCAGACTCGTAAGCCTGTGACTCGCAGGATATACCATAAGATCTGGTGTAAATACTTGTATTGGTGTGAATCCAAAGGATACTCTTGGAGTAGAGTAAGGATTCCTAGGATTTTGTCCTTTCTCCAGGATGGTCTGGAGAAGGGTTTGTCGGCAAGTACTTTAAAGGGTCAGATTTCAGCATTGTCTATATTGTTACATAAGCGCTTGGCGGATGTGCCAGACGTGTAATTGTTTTGTCAGGCCTTGGTTAGAATTTGGCCTGTGTTTAATCCTTTTACTCCTCCATGGAGTCTTAACCTTGTTCTTAAAGTTTTACAACAGGCTCCGTTTGAGCCTATGCATTCTTTAGATATTAAGATGTTATCTTGGAAAGTTTTGTTTCTTGTTGCTATTTCCTCTGCTCGGAGAGTTTCTGAACTCTCTGCTTTACAGTGTGATTACCCTTATCTTATATTTCACTCTGATAAGGTCGTTCTGCGTACTAAGTTTGGTTTCCTGCCCAAAGAATATTAATCAGGAAATCATTGTACCTTCTTTGTGTCCTAATCCTTCTTCTCACAAAGAACGCTTGTTGCATAATCTGGATGTTGTGCGATCGCTAAAATTTTATTTGCAGGCAACTAAGGACTTTCGACAGTCTTCTGGCTTCTCTGGGAAACGCAAGGGTCAGAAAGGTATGGGTACTTCACTTTCCCTTTAGCTGAAGAACGTTATTTGCTTGGCATATGAGACTGCTGGACAACAATCTCCTGAGAAAATCACAGCTCATTCCACAAGGGCTGTTTCTTCTTCATGGGCCTTCAAAAATGAAAGCTTCTGTGGAACAGATTTGCAAGGCTGCAACTTGGTCATCTTTGCACACTTTTTCCAAATTCTATAAATTCGATACTTTTGCCCCGACTGAGGCTTCTTTTGGGAGAAAGGTTCTTCAAGCAGTGGTGCCTTCTGTTTAGGTTCCTGTCTTGTCCCTCCCTTATCATCTGTGTCCTCTGGCTTGGGTATTGGTTCCCAATAGTAATTGATGATGATCCATGGACTCACCGTGTCATTAGAAAGAAAACTAAATTTATGCTTACTTGATAAATGTATTTTTTTCTTGACATGGTGAGTCCACGGCCCGTCCTGTATTCAGACAGTTTATTTTTATATAAACCTCAGGCACCTCTGCACCTTGTGTTACTTCCTTTCTCTCCTTTCCCTTTGGTCGAATGACTGAGGGATTGTGGGAAGGGGACTGATATTTAACAGCTTTGCTGTGGTGCTCTTTGCCTCCTCCTGCTGGCCAGCAGTGATATTCCCAACAGTAATTGATGATGATCCGTGGACTCACTATGTAAAAAAATAAATACATTTATCAGGTAAGCATAAATTTTGTTTTTATTTTTTTCAGGTAAGGTTAGTCTGTTTTGGGGTAACTTAAGGGATGTTAGGTAAGGGGATTTAGATGTTAGTGGGTTACTTTGTGATGGGGTTTGTGGTGGTGTAGGGGTTAATAGTGTAGTGGGGTACTTTATGATGGGGTTGTGGTGGTTTAGGGGTTAATAGTGTAGTGGGTTACTTTGCGATGGGTTTGTGGCATTTTAGGGGTTAATAGTGTAGTGGGGACTTTAAAGTGGGCTATGCAGTGGTTTAAGGGTTATTAGAGTAGGGTGCTTGAGGCAATTCGGATTAGCGTGTGCGTATGGGTGTCCGTTTTTTCCCTACTTTTCTTGCTCCATTGACTTCTATGGGGAATACGTTAGCGTGGTCGTGATATTCTAATTGCGCTAAAAGTAAGCTGTTATCGTGCGAGCGATAACTTTTTACTTTCAACTTGTAATACACATGCTACCCGACGTGCGCAAACAGCTTACTTGTAGTACAGTTAGCTAAATAGCACTTCACTTGTAATCTGACCCAGTATGTATAGCATTGACATTGTTTCTGGTACATTAGAAGAGTTTACCAAAGCTAAAAACACTAATTATTTTATATTTAAAATTTGCAAAACCCTTTAATCACTTATATAACCTTTTTTTTTTGCCAAGAGGAGAGGACATAAGAGCTTAATTACTGCTTAATTTAATAGCAGTAGTAAATTCTAAACTATAACTGTTACTGTTACCCAACACTGCAACAGGTATATCTGTGAGGTTTGCAGAGGTACTGAATTTGGTAAAAAAAAAAGCCACCTTCTGGCAAAGTAAATAGTATGACTTGTATATCTATCTATCTATCTATCTATCTGCCTGCCTGCCAGTTTGTCTGTCTGTCTGACTGTATATCTATCTATTTATTTATCTATATATCTATTTGTCTGTCTTTCTGACTGTCTTCCTATCAATCGTCTATCTATCTATCTATCTATCTATCTATATATATATCTGCCTGCCTATCAATTATCTATCTATCTGTCTATCTTTCATCTATCTGTCAATCTATATGTCTGACTGTCTGTCTATCTATCTATTTGTTTGTCTTTCTGTCTTTCTATCAATCATCTATCTGTCTGTATGTCCGTCTGGCTCTCTTTATGCCTATCTATTAATTATCTATCTATTTACCTGTCAATCTATCACCTGTCAATCTATCTATCTATCTATCTATCTATCTATATGCTCTACTGTATAATTGGTGTATTCAAGGAACATAGTTTTATTTTGACAGAATTTGTTAAATATATGTATACAGTGATGTTTTCAAATAGTTGGACATCCCTAATTTAGATTAACATATATTTGCAAAATCAGTGAGATAAAACATATGCAGTCACTGATTCAATATGTCAGCTCTTTCAATCTCAGTGTACCCCTGGGGAAATTAAATAGAGAAATAAAACAGTAGCACAGACTTGTGTGTGTGTGTAAAGCACATGAGATGTAGGCCAGATGACAAGTTTTTCTCCATAGAGGTCTTCAATGTTGACATAACTTTAATAACCTGGAATTTATATTGCAACCTTCTCTCCAAGCCCTGAAGTAGTTTTAGTCAAAAATGATAGGTTTCTAATTTACCACCTGGCAGCAGGAACTATACTGCAGAGTGTACAGATGTGACTTTATGTGTGTGTCATATCCCTTCTGTATACCTTCAGCACACTGTAGCTCCTGGCAGATGCCATTGTTGAGGTAGTATCTTTCCAAGCATCTGACACATGTGGAGTCCTTGTTGCACAGTTCACAGTTGTCTGGGCACTGCATACAGGTGCTCTCTGCAGCATAATGACCCTGGGGGCAGGCTTCCCTGCATTCTCCTTTGTAGAGGAAGCGCATTCTTCCATTTATATCTTGGTGAAAGAAAATAAAAACAGTTATTTATCCTTATTTAGCTCTATCAAATGAAAGCTGCTCAGCATGTGGATTCTGGCTAAATTCCCAGAGCCTGTTGTTAATTATTATTATACAAATCACCCTTTGCTTGTTTCTTGCATCTCAAACAGCACACAAAAGTTAATTTGTCATGCTCTATTTTCAGTTCAAGTAAAGATAAGAATGACTATACATAAGCTTCTCAGATATCATGAAACTAATGTGCACATACAGTCATTTATATATCTAGCATGCTATTTGAAAAGATCTCTATTTTGTTAGAACGTGGTTAATGGTTTTTAGACTCAACAATAAATCACTTTATCTTTTTCTCTCTTGAATGTGTATGAATAGGGATAGCCCTAAATTAGTTTGTGCACTTTTTTTTAAGTATGTAGCAGGAACAGACAAACTGCAGCACACTTAAAGGGAAGGTCTAGTCAAAATTAAACTATTATGATTCAGATAGGGCATGTAATTTTAAACAGCTTTACAATTTACTTTTATCATAAAATTTGCTCTGTTCTCTTGGTATTCTTTGTTGAAAGCTAAAGGCTCATATGCTAATTTCTAAGCTATTGAAGGCCGTCTTTTATCTCAGTGTATTTTGACAGTTTTTTACAGCCAGACAGTGATAGTTCATGTGTGTCATATAGATAACATTGTGCTCTCTCACATGGAGTTATTTATAAGTCAGCACTGATTGGCTACAATGCAAGTATGTCAAAAGAACTGAAATAATGTGTAAATCTGCAGAGGTTAAGATACAACGTAATCAAAGAGCTACAAAGTATATTAAAGGACCAGCAAATACAGTAGATTTGCATAATCAACAAATGCATAAGAAAAAAGCAATTCAAAAGTACTTAGGCCCCGAAATTCAAAGCATCGACAGACCATCAGCAAACTGCTTTGCTGGCCTTGCAGTCCAGCGGTCTGTCGAGATATACAAAGAATAGGGGTGTGTCCGAGCTATGCCGGTGATATTGCTTATAGTCTGCATTTTGCTGCGGCTGGGGGGGGGCCCTATTTGAAGCAGAAAGTGCGCTCACTGAAACTAAAATTATTTTTTTGTGTAGGCACACTTCAAACATTGCCATGAGGACCTAAGTTTTACTACACCTTCACTAACTAGCTCAGGCAATGTAGTCTCGACAGCTGATAGCTAGTGAGACAAACATGGCCGCTACCCTCCTCGCAACCTGCACTTCGCTGCTTTAAACATATCCATCTTGTGTCGATGTGTCCGAAGCAAAGTGCAGGCTACTCCCATTAGCATGCCCAGCTTACTCCCCCTGAACGCCTATAACTACGTCACACCTAAGCTACACTCCCCCTGCTCCACCTCACTACCTCCCACCGATTCCCTCCACCTACGTTGCAGCTAAAAGAGATGAAAAACAGAGGGGCGCCTCATGTGTAGTATCGTAAATGGACACACAAATAAAAGCTGATTTTGCCAAATGGGTACTCACACACTCCAGGAGCACACCTATGTGCTAGTAGGGGCCGGCTGCAGATTTATGGGGGTGTGGCAGCTCACCCGTACAATGGTGTTTTCAGTTCTGTGGTGCTGGGGATGTAATAGGAGAAACACTACGTGTGCAGACTATTAAGGGTACAACCAGCAATATTTGTTCAGTTATGTAGATGGGTACTCACATATTCCCAGAGCACACCAATGTGCTTGTGGACGCAGGCTGCAGATTTAGGCAGGTGTGGCAGCTCACCCAAACAGTCAGGTGCTTGTGGCAAATACTGTTATGAAACAGTAAGTGAGATGATCCAAACAAAATTGCACAAAATATCTAGAACAATTCTTATGTGCAAATAAGGCAGTAGGTAGGTAGAAGAATCCACTCAATAAGTAAAAATAAAAATGTTTAATAAAAACAGCTTTAAAACAACAGCACACAGGTTTGTTGTGCTAAGTGGATTAGAGGGGGTTAACAATTGTTGCCCCCAATAGTTGCAACGCGTTTCTCGGTTAACCAACCGTTTCATCAGGCATCAGGATGAAACGGTTGGTTAACCGAGAAACGCGTTGCAACTATTGGGGGCAACAGTTGTTAACCCCCTCTAATCCACTTAGCACAACAAACCTGTGTGTTGTTGTTTTAAAGCTGTTTTTATTAAACATTTTTATTTTTACTTATTGAGTGGATTCTTCTACCTACCTACTGCCTTATTTGCACATAAGAATTGTTCTAGATATTTTGTGCAATTTTATTTGGATCATCTCACTTACTGTTTCATAACAGTATTTGCCACAAGCACCTGACTGTTTGGGTGAGCTGCCACACCTGCCTAAATCTGCAGCCTGCGTCCACAAGCACATTGGTGTGCTCTGGGAATATGTGAGTACCCACCTACATAACTGAACAAATATTGCTGGTTGTACCCTTAATAGTCTGCACACGTAGTGTTTCTCCTATTACATCCCCAGCACCACAGAACTGAAAACACCATTGTACGGGTGAGCTGCCACACCCCCATAAATCTGCAGCCGGCCCCTACTAGCACATAGGTGTGCTCCTGGAGTGTGTGAGTACCCATTTGGCAAAATCAGCTTTTATTTGTGTGTCCATTTACGATACTACACATGAGGCGCCCCTCTGTTTTTCATCTCTTTTAGTTTCGCTTGGATCAGCCAGTGAGGAGGAGGCGGCCAATACTGGACCAAAACCTATATCACCTTAAGGACATTTCTTACATAATTTTTTCATGGACTCATTGCCATCTGAATTCTTACTAATCTATTTTACATATATTGTTTATATATATATTTTAGTACTTATTGTATTTTTGTGTAATTTGCTCATTTAGCGCCCCCCCCTTCCTTTGTGACTAGGTCACAGTTGCTATACGTTGCAGCTAAACTACACTCCCCCTGCACCACCCAGCTAACTTCCATTGGCCACCTACACCTAAGTCACGCCTAACCTACACACCTCTGTAAAGCCCAGCTAAGTCCCATAATACTGCCTACACTGACGTAATGTCTCAACTACACTCCCCTTGAACGCCCAGCTAACTGTCTACTGTCAAAAAATAAATCACTATAATAAACTATACTATAAATAATAAACCTTCCTATTATAACTATGAAGCTATGTTGCTAAAGTTATAATCCATGTTTAAATCATATGTCAAAGAGATGCGCTAAAATCCTGTCGGCCAAGCGCTGGAGGGCCGGCAAAGCCTTGCCAGCCTATCTGGGCTCCTGAAACTCAATGCCAGACTGGAATTACGCCCCGGTCTGCTGCATCTTAAAAGGGGTGTTGATCGAGTAGTGTGCAGGGGATCAAGTTACCCTTTTAGCATGTTGTCGGCAATTTGATGAGGCACCTAGGGATGCCACTTGTTTGGGGGGGTTACCTTCTGGGAGAATGAAGGACACTTAAAATGTGATCCCTCATTCCATTCCTCCCAGAAGGTAGTTTATTTTTATTTTTTTGTAAGTTAGCTTTTTTATTTTTTTGTAACTTAGCATTTTTAATTTTTTTTTTTTTTGTAATTTAGGGGCCTTAGTTAAGAAGGGAGGATAGTTTAGAGGGGGATAGGTGTTAGGTTTAGTAGATTGTGTTTGGGGTTGTGTTGGTTTCAGTTTTTTTTTTTTTTTTTTTACTTAGATTTTTTTATTGTAACTTAGGGGCATTTGTTTAGGGGTGGGTTAGGTGTTAGGTTAGTTTGCGTTTGGAGTATGTGGCGGCATAGGGGTTAATAGTTATATACTTGCAGTGGGTATGTGACGGTATAGTGGTTAGTTAGCGACTTGCGGTGAGTATCTGGCAGTATAGGGGTTAATAGTTAGATATTTGCGTTGGTTATATGGCGGCATCGAGGTTGATAGTTTTAGTTTGTGATCGCGGGGTACTTTGGTTTAGGGGTATTAAGATTAGTGGTTAGACACGGCAGTTCTATTCAAGGGATCCCTTTACTATACATCACCAATATGGTTGGCGATGCTGGGTGCTGTCTATAGTCAGCATTGCCAACCAATGGCATTTATAGCAAATGCCTCTGGGCAATACCACTATGTCGGGAGCATGGAATATTTTGACCGGCTCACTCAACATAGCAGCCAATCCCTTTGAATGTTTAAAAAAGTATTTTAGTGCTATGGTTTTTTTTCTTTGTTTTTTTTAAATATGGGAGTTACTGTGCTGAATTAAAAAACAGCTTTTTTTCTGTGTGAGCTGTCCCTATAAGCCAATCAGCAGTAGAGTCACAGGTTGTACAGAATCATGTTTACATAGTTTCACATTAAATGTAAACAGCATTTACGTTACCTTTTTCATAAAAATATATTTATAATATTTATAACATGTTCAATTACTACTCTTTCATGATATAACATTTTGAGGACAATATCACTTTAATTACACAAATGTGAACTCCAGCCTCTCTCGGGAGCGTGGAACAAGCACACTTTTATTATATTTTAAAGAAAAATGGGTAATGAATTTATATTGCAATGTAATATTTTCATTAATTAAATTTTTGTTGGCAGTTTAAATTACCTTTTGATTTGGGCAATTAAAATTAGTTACATTTTCAGTTTACTTTCCTTTAAGAAACTACAATAATATTTCTCTGAGCAAAAAATATATCTAACAGTTTAATGGCTGATTTATTATAATAAATACTTATTCTTTATATAGCATATAGTAAAATGCAAAGTAAACGTTGGCTTTCATTTTATTCCAATGATTTTCAAAAGAGATGGTAAAGAGATGGTAGAGAAAATGGTAAATTATTAACTAAATCATTTTATGACAATGTATCTGTTAATTGCTAAACACAATAAAATATTGTCTATTAGATAGTGTGCTATTAACGTGGAAATGTGACTAATATTGTACACTGCGTACTAGTATATATAGAAAAAAAATCAGCAGAAAAATTAAATGAATGTGCTTTAAAGGCTGGAGCTACTATAGAGGCAGACTAGGTGCCCGCATAAGAGCGCCCCTTTATTTAGTGCCTGGCATAACTTTTTATTTATTTAATGTGTATATTTATTTTTCAGTTGCCTACTTTGGGCTTCATATTGAGTGCCACATGTGGTGGAATAACAGCTAGATTGGGAGGGGACTTTCCTGAAACATAGGGAGGCAGTGAGTGCAGGTCAGCCAGAACTGCCGGAAGCTCCAGGCTGAAATATCTCACTGCACAGCCCCTGCACTATATGCAAAACGTAAGCAGCCTTCATACCGCAAGACAAATCCTATTCAGTGTATTGATAATTGGCATAATAATTATACAGTGCAGTGTGTTAATTTTCAGTGTATAAATGTTCAGCATCATTACACAGCACAGCGTACTCACTATCAGTGTATAGGCACAGTTCTGTTTTCTAGTGTAAAAACCCTAATATCATTATACAGTGCAGCATATGTGTTATCAGTGTATAGATACTCTGCATTAATTATACAGTGCAGCATGTTTACTAGTGAATATATGCCTTGCATTGTCATATAATACAGAGTGTTGTGTTTATTAATGTATAAATGTTCAGTATCATCACTGTACAGTGAAACTAAATATGTGTTGTACCAGTCCCCTGGCCAAAATCTGCCAGTAACCCACTGCAAGTTAATGTGACCTATTGTAGGGCTTGACAAATTTATCAAGATGCATTTACAGCTTCAGAGAACGTGCAGTTCAAGCTTGCAAGAGTGAGTCTGTAAGCACAAATGTAAGAAGCAGTTTCTGCTTCTTATGCTAGGCGGCAGAGATAAATCACCTCAAACTTGTGTTTTCGGGATGATTGACAGTCCCTGCTCTCATGCAATTGGTTGCCCAACAGCAGGGGGGCATGACTGAACAACAGAGCTCTTCTGTAGTCTTAAGTCAAGTGGCAATTACAGGTGGAAAGATTATCTGCTTGAGAACTTGTCCCACTGTAGGGACCTAAAACAGGTTGAGATCTGTAAAAGTCAAGAATTTGATGTGATAAAGGAAATCTAGTTTTCTTTCTAATGACACGGTGAGTCCACGGATCATCATGAATTGCTCTTGGGAATATCACTCCTGGCCAGCAGGAGGAGGCAAAGAGCACCACAACAAAGCTGTTAAATATCACTCCCCTACCCACAATCCCCCAGTCATTCTCTTTGCCTGTAGTGCAAGGAGGAGGGGAAGTTTAGGTGTCTGATGAGAAGTTTTCTTCAATTAAGATTTTATTATTTTTTTAGCAGAGTAAGCTTACTCTGTTCCTTTCTGGGGTCTAGCCTAGTCCACATCAGTCTCTTCAGTAGGGCAGTGGTGGCTTTTGAGCACTTGAGAACTTGTGAGGTACAATCCTCACTGCGTTTTCTGCTGCCCTAACTAGAAAACCTGAGTAGGTTTACTCAGTTTTTCTCTCTTCACAGGTCCATGTGAGGTGCTGCACCCTCTCAAACCAGGTGAGCTGTCCTGCTGCCGGACAGCACTTTCAGGTAAGTGCCATTTTAATTTTTGTTTGCAAGGAGATTGTTGGTACTTGTTACAGCTAAAAGCTGTCTTATTTAATATGGGACTTTATTAAACCTTCATGTTTGGAGTTTCTTTTAGGCAGTTTGGGCATTGAGACTGTGAGGTGATTTATGGTGGCTCAGTATGTTTTTATACTTTAACTTTTGGTCATGGAGATTAGTGTTGTAAGCCATATTTTTTGGCAGTTAGGGCTCTGTAACCGCTCTGTATTTGAAAAGGGGATTGTTTCTTCTGTGAGGGAAGTTACTCTGTGAGCTGCAGGACAGGTAGCCTGTGGTCTATTTGGTTTGTTGCGCTAACACACATTTCTATTTAAAGACACAGTACACATTTATTTTTTATTTTCAAATAAAGAATTTTTACACTTTATCTTTATTTATTACATAAGATGGAACAAGATGCTTTTCAAACCATTATCCCAGGTGAAGTTGCTGCTTGTCAGTTATGTTTTGATGCTCAGGTGGAATCCCCAGTTCCTTTTTTTTCCTCATGCATTGAGAAAACTTTAAGTTATAGAGATAAAATATTTGACCATGAGCCACCATTATCCCAGGCAAATGCTGTTCAGGTGTCTCCTGTTGCAGATATGTCGCAGCTTTCTCCTCAAGCGTCCCAACTTTTCAGTCTCCACATACAGTGCCCTGTGATTCCTCTTGCAATCCTGTAGGATTTTCTCTACAAGACATTGCTTCACAGGTATCCCTTGCGGTATCTGAGTCCTTGTCAGATTTCCCCATGTTGCAGGGAAGGCGTAAAAGGAAATTTAAGGAAACAGAGTGTTCCTTCCCATAAGCCTGAGGAAGAAGACATGTCGGTAGCATCTGAGGGGGAAATCTCAGACTCAGACAGTGTAACTCCTTCTTCTGATGCTGAAGTGGTATACTTCAGATTTAAGCTAGAACACCTTTGCTTATTACTTAAGGAGGTTTTGGCTACTTTGGACAACTCCGACAAAACTATCGTAGTCAATCCTAAAAAGTCTAGTAAATTTAACAAATACTTTGATGTTCTGCGGTGGAGGTCTTTCTAGTTCCTGACCATGCTGTGGAGATTATTGCTCGAGAATAGGAAAGACCTGGTATTCCCTTTTCTCCATCTCCTATTTTTAAGAAGATGTTTCCTATAGCGGATTCTATTAAGGAGTCGTGGCAGACTGTTCCTAAGGTAGAAGGAGCGATCTCCACTTTAGCCAAGAGGACTACTATTCCCATAGAGGATAGTTGTTCTTTTAAATATCCAATGGAAAAAAATTGGAGGCTTTACTAAAAAAGATGTATGTCCACCAGGGTCTACAATGGCAACCTGAGGTGTGTATCGCCACTGTTACCAGCGCTGCCGCTTACTGGTTTGATGCGTTGTCTGAATCTCTTCAGACGGATACCCCTTTTGATGAGGTCCAGGACAGAATTAAAGCTCTCAAGTTAGCCAATTCCTTTATTACCGATGCTTCCTTACAGGTTATTAAACTAGGAGACAACATTTCTGGTTTTGCGGTCCTAGCCCGCAGGGCCTTGTGGTTGAAGTCCTGGTCTGCGGATGTTTCATCTAAATCTAAGCTCATGGCTATTCCTTACAAGGGTAAGACCTTGTTTGGACTTGGTTTGGCGGAAATTATCTCAGATATTACTGGAGGGAAGGGTTCTTTTCTTCCTCAAGATAAAAAGAATAAGCAGGAGGGAAATCAAAGTAATTTTCATTCCTTTCGTAACTTTAAAGGCAAGTTTTCCTCCCCTTCTTTCAAGCAAGATCAAGCCAAGCCTTCCTGGAATCCCAACCAGTCCTGGAATAAGGGAAAGCAATCTAAAAAGCCTTCAGCTGATTCCAAGTCAGCATGAAGTAGTTGACCCCCGATCCGGGAGTGGATCTTGTAGGGGGCAGACTCTCTCTTTTTTCCCAGGCTTGGATAAGAGATGTACCGGATCCCTGGGCGGTGGACATTGTCTCCCATGGATACAAAATAGACTTCAAATCTTTTCCTCCCAGAGGGAGGTTTCTCCTCTCCAGATTATCTGTAGACAAAATAAAAAGAGAGGCATTCTTACATTGTGTCAAGGACCTTGCTGCCCTGGGAGTAATAGTTCCAGTTCCTGTTGAGAAAAGGGGTGTGGAATTTTACTCAAATCTGTTCGTAGTTTCCAAAAAGGAGGGAACTTTTCAACCAATCCTAGATCTAAAATGTTTAAACAAGTTTTTCAGAGTGCCATCCTTCAAGATGGAGACTATACACCCTATTCTTCCCTTGGTACAAGAGAGTCAGTTCATGACAACCATAGACCTAATGGATGCATACCTTCATGTTCTCATTCACAGGGACCATCACAAGTTTCTGAGATTCGCCTTTTTGGACAATCATTTTCAGTTCGTGGCCCTTCCATTCGGCCTTGCCACAGCTCCCAGAATTTTTATCAAAGGTTCTGGGGGCTCTTTTAGCTGTGCATTGATCTCAAGGCATTACAGTGGTACCTTATCTGGACGACATTCTGGTTCAGATGCCTACTTTTCAACAAGCAGAATCTCATACAGAGATCATGTTGTCTTTTCTTTGATCTCACGTATGGAAGGTGAATCAGAAAAAAAGTTCTCTGGTTCCAGCTACAAGGGTCGTATTTCTGGGGACCATAATAGACTTCCTGTTAATGAAGATTTTTCTGACGCAGGTCAGAAAAAGAAAGATTTTTCAACTCTTGTTTTGCCCTTCAGTCCTCTCCACGGCCATCAGTGGCTCAATGTATGGAGGTAATCAGTCTGATGGTGGCTTCCATGGACATCATTCCGTTTGCTTGGTTCTATCTCAGACCTCTACAGTTATCCATGCTCAGACAATGGAACAGGGACTATATGGACCTGTCTCAGCGTGTAGATCTGGATCAGGCGTCAATAGACTCTTCTCCGTGGTGTCTTTCTCAGGATTATCTCTCCCAGAGTACTTGTTTCCACAGACCCTCCTGGGTGATTGTGACCACGGATGCCAGCCTTCTAGGTTGGGGAGCAGTATGGGGCTCATTGAAGGCTCAGGGCTTATGGACACAGGAGGAGTCAGTCCTGCCCATAAACATTTTGGGGCTGAGAGCAATCTTCAATGCTCTTCTGGCCTTGCCTCAGTTAGCCTTAGCCCAGTTTATCATATTCCAGTTGGATAACATAACCTTGGTGGCCTACATCAACCACCAGGGGGTAACTCTGAGTTCCTTGGCCATGACAGAGGTGGCCCAAATTATTGAGTGGGCAGAGACCCACAACTGCTGTCTTTCTGCGATCCACATCTCAGGAGTGAACAATTGGAAAGCAGATTTCCTGAGCAGACAGACTTTTCATCCCGGGAAGTGGGAACTTCATTCGGATGTGTTTTCCAGCTTGACCCTCAAGTGGGGGCAGCCGGAGTTGGATCTCATGGCTTCTCATAAGAATGTCAAAATTCTGAGATACTGCTCGAGGTCAAGAGATCCGCAGGCATTTGTAATCGATGCTCGGGTAGTTCCTAGGAACTTCAGTCTAGCATACCTGTTTCCTCCATTCGCTCTCCTTCCAAGGGTCATTGCTCGAATCAAGCAGGAGAGGGCGTCTGTAATTCTCATAGCCCCAGCGTGGCCTCGCGGGATTTGGTATGCAGACATAGTGGAAATGTCATCCTTTCCACCTTGGAGACTGCCTCTGAGGAAGGACCTTCTACTTCAGGGTCCCTTCCTTCATCCAAATCTTGTTTCTCTGAAGCTGGCTGCTTAGTTTTATCTAAGCGTGGATTTTTAGAGTTGGTCATTGAGACCTTGATTCAGGCTTGTGAGTCTGTGACTCGCAGGATTTACCGTAAGATCTGGCGTAAATACTTGTATTGGTGTGAATCCAAAGGATACTTTTTGAGTATAGTAAGGATTCCTAGGATTTTGTCCTTTCTCCAGGATGGTCTGGAGAAGGGTTTGTCGGCAAGTACTGTAAAGGGTCAGATTGCAACATTGTCTTTTTTGTTACATAAGCGCTTGGCGGATGTGCCAGATGTGCAATCGTTTTGTCAGGCCTTGGTTAGAATTCGGCCTGTGTTTAAACCTGTTACTCCTCCATGGAGTCTTAACCTTGTTCTTAAAGTTTTACAACAGGCTCCGTTTGAGCCTATGCATTCTTTTTATATTACGATGTTATCTTGGAAAGTTTCTTGTTGTGATTTCCTCTGCTCGGAGAGTTTCTGAACTCTCTGCTTTACAGTGTGATTCCCCTTATCTTATATTTCACTCTGATAAGGTGGTTCTGCGTACTAAGTTTGGTTTCCTGCCCAAGGTTGTTTCGGTCAAAAATATTAATCAGGAAATCATTGTACCTTCTTTGTGTCCTAATCCTTCTTCTCACAAAGAATGCTCGTTACATAATCTGGATGTTGTGCAAGCGCTAACATTTTATTTGCAGGCAACAAAGGAATTTCTTCAGTCTTCTGCATTGTTTGTTTGCTTTTCTGGGAAACGCAAGGGTCAGAAAGCTACGGCTACTTCAGTTTCCCTTTTGCTGAAGAGCGTTATTTGCTTGGCATATCAGACTGCTGGACAGCAACCTCCTGAGAAAATCACAGCTCACAAGGGCTGTTTCTTCTTCCGGGGCCTTCAAAAATGAATCTTCTGTGGAACAGATTTGCAAGGCTGCAACTTGGTCATCTTTGCACACTTTTTCCAAACTCTATAAATTCGATACTTTTGCCTCGGCTGAGGCTTCTTTTGGGAGAAAGGTTCTTCAAGTAGTGGTGCCTTCTGTTTAGGTTCCTGTCTTGTCCCTCCCTTATCATCTGTGTCCTCTGGCTTGGGTATTGGTTCCCAACAGTAATTGATGATGATCCGTGGACTCACTGTGTCATTAGAAAGAAAACAAAATGTATGCATACCTGATAAATGTATTTATTTCTTGACATGGTGAGTCCATGGCCCGCCCTGTATTCAGACAATTTATTTTTATATAAACCTCAGGCACCTCTGCACCTTGTGTTACTTCCATTCTCTCCTTTTCCTTTGGTCGAATCACTGGGGGATTGTGGGTAGGGGAGTGATATTTAACAGCTTTGCTGTGATGCTCTTTGCCTCCTCCTGCTGGCCAGGAGTGATATTCCCAACAGTAATTGATGATGATCCGTGGACTCTCACCGTGTCAAGAAATAAATAAATTTATCAGGTAAGCATAAATTTTGTTTCTTTTTCATTATAGATACAATAGTTATATATAGCTGCTTAAAACATCACTAAAACATTTTGTTATGAAACAGTAATGGTAGGACAGGGGTGTACATCTTTGCTCCTGTCCGAGCATCATCGCATCGAGCGGGAAGCGATACGCTGCCAGCATTTATCTTTGCACAGTACTGCTAATGAGCAATGCCGCCCCCTGCTTAGTGTTGAAAAGTCTGGCCAAAATTGAGATACGTCACATAACAGGTTGTGAAGGGTATTAAGATGCAGCGGTCATCATTAAAGGGACATGAACTCCACATTTTATCTTTCATTATTAAGAAAGAGCGTGCATTTTTAAACAACTTTCCAGTTTAGGCCTGTTATCTAATTTGCTTTATTCTCTTGATATCCTTTGTTAAAAAGCAAATCTAAATAGGATTAGTAGCTGCTGATTAGGGGCTGCACATAGATGCCTCTTGTGATCGGCTCACCCATATGCATTACTATTTCTTCAACAAAAGATATCTAAAGAATAAAGCAAATTAGATAATAGAAGTACATTGACATGTTGTTTAAAATAGTATTCTCTATCTGAATCACGAAAGAAACATTTTGGGTTTCATGTCTCTTTACTTCTTGGCTGCAGGTTTGCTCATGTGAACCTGCAACTGAAGCCTTTGAAAACTCTGGGCCTAAATGTTAAATGCATCACACTGCACAATATTCTCTTTAACCCCTTAACGACCGAGGACGTGCAGGGTACGTCCTCAAAAAAAAGGCAGTTAACGCCTGAGGACGTACCCTGCACGTCCTCGGTGTGGAAAGCAGCTGGAAGTGATCCTGCTCGCTTCCAGCTGCTTTCCGGATATTGCAGTGATGCCTCGATATGGAGGCATCCTGCAATAACTCTAGATGGCCATCCGATGCAGAGAGAGACACTCTGTGGCCCTCTCTGCACCGGACATCGATGGCCGGTATCGTTGGTGGGTGGGAGCCGACTTGGGAGGCGGGTGGGCGGCCATCGATGGGCCGGGTAATGTAGAGGGGGGCGGGATCGGGGGCAGGGCCGATGGGGGCGCGCACGGGCGCGCGCGCGTGCACGGGGCGGGAGCGGGTGGGAACGCTACACTACAGAAAATATAACTTTGAAAAGTTTGAATAAGGGGTATTTTAATTTAAAAAAAATATAAATCTAAGGTATCTAGGAGGGGGTTGGGGGTTGGTCTTTGGTGGGGCAGGGAGCTACACTACAGAAAAGGGGAAAAATTAAAAAATATCAGCAATTTTATTCTAAACTGGGTACTGGCAGACAGCTGCCAGTACCCAAGATGGCGGCCATTAAGACAGAGGGGAGAATTAGAGAGCTGTTTGGTGGGGGATCAGTCAGGTTGGGGGCTAAAGGGGGGTCCTACAGAGCAGCATATGTAAATATGCCTTTTAAACAAAAAAAAAAAAAAAAAAAAGCCCAAATATAGCTTTTATTTTAGTACTGGCAGAGTTTCTGCCAGTACTTAAGATGGCGGGGACAATTGTGGGGTGGGGGAGGGAAGAGAGCTGTTTGGGAGGGATCAGGGGGTCTGATGTTTCAGGTGGGAGGCTAAGCTCTACACTAAAGCTAAAATTAACCCTGCAAGCTCCCTACAAGCTACCTAATTAACCCCTTCACTTCTAGCCATAATACGTGTGATGCGCATTTAGCGGCCTAAGTACCAAAAAGCAACGCCAAAGCCATATGTGTCTGCTATTTCTGGGGATCACAGAGAAAAAATTACAACCATCCTATATTATAAAAGACAAGTGTTTGTCTGAAGCCGTCATGCGCAGTACAGACAAACACTTGGCCTTAGATTCTATTCTCGCGCACCTCGGCATAGCTGACAGCTGACAGATTGGGAGCGCGAGGTACACAGCATACAAGCAGCTGTGAGATAGGGAGCGCAAGCTACTCAACAGCTGTGAGGTCTGCTGCGTGAGAAGCGGCAACGCTCTCCCCAGACCTCACAGCTGTTTGTGGCCGACGGGAGCGTCGCGAGGGGCGTGACCGGGCGTCGCGAGGGGCGTGGCCGGGCGTCGCGAGGGGCGTGGCCGGGTGTCGCGATGGGCGTGGCCGGGCGGGTGTTGTCGCGATGGGGCATGGCCGGGCGGGGTCCTGCGAAGACAGAGCCAGAGAGGGAGCAGGAGGGGGGGGGGCAGAGAGCCAAAGAGAAGGGGGGGGCAGAGAGCCAAAGAGAAGGGGGGGGCAGAGAGCAAAAGAGAAGGGGGGGCAGAGAGCCAAAGAGAAGGGGGGGGGGCAGAGAGCCAAAGAGAAGGGGGGGCAGAGAGCCAAAGAGAAGGGGGGGGCAGAGAGCCAAAGAGAAGGGGGGGGCAGAGAGCCAAAGAGAAGGGGGGGCAGAGAGCCAAAGAGAAGGGGGGGGGGGCAGAGAGCCAAAGAGAAGGGGGGGCAGAGAGCCAAAGAGAAGGGGGGGGGGGCAGAGAGCCAAAGAGAAGGGGGTGGCAGAGAGCCAAAGAGAAGGGGGGGGGGCAGAGAGCCAAAGAGAAGGGGGGGGGGCAGAGAGCCAAAGAGAAGGGGGGGCAGAGAGCCAAAGAGAAGGGGGGGACAGAGAGCCAAAGAGAAGGGGGGGGGGGCAGAGAGCCAAAGAGAAGGGGGGGCAGAGAGCCAAAGAGAAGGGGGGGCAGAGAGCCAAAGGGAAGGGGGGGGGGCAGAGAGCCAAAGAGAAGGGGGGGGGCAGAGAGCCAAAGAGAAGGGGGGGGCAGAGAGCCAAAGAGAAGGGGGGGGGCAGAGAGCCAAAGAGAAGGGGGGGGGCAGAGAGCCAAAGAGAAGGGGGGGGGCAGAGAGCCAAAGAGAAGGGGGGGGCAGAGAGCCAAAGAGAAGGGGGGGCAGAGAGCCAAAGAGAAGGGGGGGCAGAGAGCCAAAGAGAAGGCGGGGGGGCAGAGAGCCAAAGAGAAGGGGGGGGGGCAGAGAGCCAAAGAGAAGGGGGGGGCAGAGAGCCAAAGAGAAGGGGGGGGCAGAGAGCCAAAGAGAAGGGGGGGGGGCAGAGAGCCAAAGAGAAGGGGGGGGGGCAGAGAGCCAAAGAGAAGGGGGGGGCAGAGAGCCAAAGAGAAGGGGGGAGCAGAGAGCCAAAGAGAAGGGGGGGCAGAGAGCCAAAGAGAAGGGGGGGGGGCAGAGAGCCAAAGAGAAGGGGGGGGCAGAGAGCCAAAGAGAAGGGGGGGGCAGAGAGCCAAAGAGAAGGGGGGGGGGAGAGAGAGCCAAAGAGAAGGGGGGGGGGGGAGAGAGAGCCAAAGAGAAGGGGGGGGAAGAGAGCCAAAGAGAAGGGGGGGGGGAGAGCCAAAGAGAAGGGGGGGAGAGCCAAAGAGGGGAGAGAGAGAGAGCCAAAGAGGAAAAAGAGCCAAAAAGGAGAGAGAGCCAAAGAGGGGGGAGAGAGAGCCAAAGAGGGGGGAGAGAGAGCCAAAGAGGGGGGGGGGAGAGAGCCAAAGGGGGGGGGAGAGAGCTAAAGGGGGGGGAGAGCCAAAGAGGGGGGAGAGAGAGAGCCAAAGAGGAAAGAGAGCCAAAGAGGAGAGCAAAAGAGGGGAGAGAGACAAAGAGGGGGGAGAGAGAGACAAAGAGGGGGGGCAGAGCCAAAGAGGGGGGGGGGGAGAGCCAAAGAGGGGGGAGAGCGCCAAAGAGGGGGGAGAGAACAAAAGAGGGGGGAGAGAGCCAAAGAGGGGAGGGGAGAGCAAAAGAGGGGGGGAGAGCCAAAGAGGGGGGGGGAGCCAAAGGGGAGGGGGGAGCCAAAGGGGAGGGGGGAGCCAAAGGGGAGAGGAGAGCCAAAGAGGGGGGAGAGAGAGAGCCAAAGAGGAGAGAGAGCCAAAGAGGGGGGAAAGAGAGCCAAAGAGCGCGATGGGGCATGGCCGGGCGGGGTCCTGCGAAGACAGAGCCAGAGAGGGAGCAGGAGGGGGGGGGGGGCAGAGAGCCAAAGAGAAGGGGGGGGCAGAGAGCCAAAGAGAAGGGGGGGGCAGAGAGCAAAAGAGAAGGGGGGGCAGAGAGCCAAAGAGAAGGGGGGGCAGAGAGCCAAAGAGAAGGGGGGGCAGAGAGCCAAAGAGAAGGGGGGGGCAGAGAGCCAAAGAGAAGGGGGGGCAGAGAGCCAAAGAGAAGGGGGGGCAGAGAGCCAAAGAGAAGGGGGGGGGGCAGAGAGCCAAAGAGAAGGGGGGGGGCAGAGAGCCAAAGAGAAGGGGGGGGGCAGAGAGCCAAAGAGAAGGGGGTGGCAGAGAGCCAAAGAGAAGGGGGGGGGCAGAGAGCCAAAGAGAAGGGGGGGGCAGAGAGCCAAAGAGAAGGGGGGGCAGAGAGCCAAAGAGAAGGGGGGGACAGAGAGCCAAAGAGAAGGGGGGGGGCAGAGAGCCAAAGAGAAGGGGGGGCAGAGAGCCAAAGAGAAGGGGGGGGCAGAGAGCCAAAGAGAAGGGGGGGGGCAGAGAGCCAAAGAGAAGGGGGGGGGCAGAGAGCCAAAGAGAAGGGGGGGCAGAGAGCCAAAGAGAAGGGGGGGGGGGCAGAGAGCCAAAGAGAAGGGGGGGGCAGAGAGCCAAAGAGAAGGGGGGGGGCAGAGAGCCAAAGAGAAGGGGGGGGGCAGAGAGCCAAAGAGAAGGGGGGGCAGAGAGCCAAAGAGAAGGGGGGGCAGAGAGCCAAAGAGAAGGCGGGGGGGCAGAGGGCCAAAGAGAAGGGGGGGGGCAGAGAGCCAAAGAGAAGGGGGGGGGGGCAGAGAGCCAAAGAGAAGGGGGGGGGGCAGAGAGCCAAAGAGAAGGGGGGGGCAGAGAGCCAAAGAGAAGGGGGGGGCAGAGAGCCAAAGAGAAGGGGGGAGCAGAGAGCCAAAGAGAAGGGGGGCAGAGAGCCAAAGAGAAGGGGGGGGGCAGAGAGCCAAAGAGAAGGGGGGGGCAGAGAGCCAAAGAGAAGGGGGGGGCAGAGAGCCAAAGAGAAGGGGGGGGAGAGAGAGCCAAAGAGAAGGGGGGGGGGAGAGAGAGCCAAAGAGAAGGGGGGGGAAGAGAGCCAAAGAGAAGGGGGGGGAGAGCCAAAGAGAAGGGGGGGAGAGCCAAAGAGGGGAGAGAGAGAGAGCCAAAGAGGAAAAAGAGCCAAAAAGGAGAGAGAGCCAAAGAGGGGGGAGAGAGAGCCAAAGAGGGGGGAGAGAGAGCCAAAGAGGGGGGGGGGGGAGAGAGCCAAAGGGGGGGGGAGAGAGCTAAAGGGGGGGAGAGCCAAAGAGGGGGGAGAGAGAGAGCCAAAGAGGAAAGAGAGCCAAAGAGGAGAGCAAAAGAGGGGAGAGAGACAAAGAGGGGGGAGAGAGAGACAAAGAGGGGGGGGGCAGAGCCAAAGAGGGGGGGGGGGGAGAGCCAAAGAGGGGGGGAGAGCGCCAAAGAGGGGGGAGAGAACAAAAGAGGGGGGAGAGAGCCAAAGAGGGGAGGGGAGAGCAAAAGAGGGGGGGAGAGCCAAAGGGGAGGGGGGAGCCAAAGGGGAGGGGGGAGCCAAAGGGGAGGGGAGAGCCAAAGAGGGGGGAGAGAGAGAGCCAAAGAGGAGAGAGAGCCAAAGAGGGGGGGAGAGAGAGCCAAAGAGTGGGGAGAGAGAGCCAAAGAGGGGGGAGAGAGAGCCAAAGGGGGGGGGGGAGCCAAAGAGGGGAGAGAGAGAGCCAAAGAGGAGAGAGAGCAAAAGAGGGGAGAGAGCCAAAGAGGGGGGGGGAGAGCCAAAGAGGGGGGGAGCCAAAGAGGGGGGGGGGAGCCAAAGGGGGGGGGGGAGCCAAAGAGGGGGGAGAGAGAGCAAAAGAAAGGATGGAGAGAGCCAAAGAGGGGAGAGAGAGAGCAAAAGAGGGGAGAGAGAGAGCAAAAGAGGGGAGAGAGAGAACAAAGGAGAGGGGGGAGAGAAAGCAAAAGAGAGGGGGGAAAGAAAGCAAAAGAGAGGGGGGAAGAGAGAGCAAAAGAAACGGGGGAGAGAGCAAGGGGTGGGACCGCTGTTCTGAAAAAAATGGCCCGTGTACACAGGCTTTAGTACTAGTTTATGCCATAATTGCACAAGCTGTTTGTAAATAATTTCAGTGAGAAACAAAAAGTTTGTGAAAAAGGGAACTTTTTTTTTAATTTGATCGCATTTGGCGGTGAAATGGTGGCATGCAATATACCAAAATGGGCCTAGATCAATACTTTGGGTTGTCTGCTACACTAGACTAAAGCTAAAATTAACCCTACAAGCTCCCTACAAGCTCCCTAATTAACCCTTGCACAGCTGGGCATAATACAAGTGTGGTGCGCAGCGGCATTTAGCGTCCTTCTAATTACCAAAAAGCAATGCCAAAGCCATATATGTCTGCTATTTCTGAACAAAGGGGATCCCAGAGAAGCATTTACAACCATTTATGCCATAATTGCACAAGCTGTTTGTAAATCATTTCAGTGAGAAACCGAAAGTTTGTGAAAAAGTGAACGATTTTTTGTATTTGATCGCATTTGGCGGTGAAATGGTGGCATGAAATATACCAAAATTGGCCTAGATCAATACTTTGAGATGTCTTCTAAAAAAAAATATATACATGTCAAGGGATATTCAGGGATTCCTGAAAGATATCAGTGTCCCAATGTAACTAGCGCTAATCTTGAATAAAATGGTTTGGAAATAGCATATGGCCCTATAACTTGCAAAAAAAGCAAAGAACATGTAAACATTGGGTATTTCTAAAATCAGGACAAAATTTAGAAAATATTTAGCATGGGTGTTTTTTGGTGGTTGTAGATGTGTAACAGATTTTGGGGGTCAAAGTTAGAAAAAGTGTGTTTTTTTCCATTTTTTTTCTCATATTTTATAAAAAAAATTATAATAAATTATAAGATATGATGAAAATAATAGTATCTTTGGAAAGTCCATTTAATGGCGAGAAAAACGGTATATAATATGTGTGGGTACAGTAAATGAGCAAGAGGAAAATTACAGCTAAACACAAACACCGCAAAAATGTAAAAATAGCCTTGGTCCCAAACGGACAGAAAATGGAAAAGTGATGTGGTCATTAAGGGGTTAATGTTATTGTGTCAAACATGTTTTATTATGTTAAGCATAGATAGATTAGATAGATAGATAGATAGACAGACAGACAGACAGACAGACGGAGAGATAGATAGATGGAGAGATAGATGGAGAAATAGATAGATGGAGAGATAGATAGATGGAGAGATAGATAGATGGAGAAATAGATAGATAGATAGATAGATAGATAGATAGATAGATAGATAGATAGATAGATGTCAGACTTGGGAGGATGCATTCATAATAGAAAGACATCAAACTGTATGGAATCTAAAAGATTTATTTTCCTGTAAAAAAATATATAGCGACTGAGAGCAGGTTGTTTTTTTTACATTTGTTCACTAGGTGGCAGCAGTGTAGCACATGTCAAAGGTAGAAATACTATACTTAATCTATACTCTTCTAGTATACAGCTCATTGCTTCATCCCTATAAACATATGTTAAAAGCAATCTGACTTAATTAAACATATCAGAAAATAATCATATCTACGCATGTAATGGATTTCTTTAAAGTATTATGCACATTGTTAACTGTGAGCCAGTAAAATTGTTTAAGTTATGGTTAGCATAAAATCCCTCCATATCTTCTGTAGAACTGTGCTCTGAAACAATTTAATGTTAACAAAGGCACATTAACTCTCCTGTTCTTTGGAGCTAGTGCAGTCTGTAAAATGTATTTTTTGTAATACAGGTACATATCCTGTTCTTTGGGACTAGTGCAGTCTGTAAAATGTATTTTTTGTAATACAGGTACATATCCTGTTCTTTGGAGCTAGTGCAGTCTGTAAAATGTATTTTTTGTAATACAGGTACATATCCTGTTCTTTGGGACTAGTGCAGTCTGTAAAATGTATTTTTTGTAATACAGGTACATATTCTGTTCTTTGGGACTAGTGCAGTCTGTAAAATGTATTTTTTGTAATACAGGTACATATTCTGTTCTTTGGAGCTAGTGCAGTCTGTAAAATGTATTTTTTGTAATACAGGTACATATTCTGTTCTTTGGGACTAGTGCAGTCTGTAAAATGTATTTTTTGTAATACAGGTACATATCCTGTTCTTTGGGACTAGTGCAATCTGTAAAATGTATTTTTTGTAATACAGGTACATATCCTGTTCTTTGGAGCTAGTGCAGTCTGTAAAATGTATTTTTTGTAATACAGGTACATATCCTGTTCTTTGGAGCTAGTGCAGTCTGTAAAATGTATTTTTTGTAATACAGGTACATATTCTGTTCTTTGGGACTAGTGCAGTCTGTAAAATGTATTTTTTGTAATACAGGTACATATCCTGTTCTTTGGGACTAGTGCAATCTGTAAAATGTATTTTTTGTAATACAGGTACATATCCTGTTCTTTGGGACTAGTGCAATCTGTAAAATGTATTTTTTTGTAATACAGGTACATATCCTGTTCTTTGGGACTAGTGCAGTCTGTAAAATGTATTTTTTTGTAATACAGGTACATATCCTGTTCTTTGGGACTAGTGCAATCTGTAAAATGTATTTTTTTGTAATACAGGTACATATCCTGTTCTTTGGGACTAGTGCAATCTGTAAAATGTATTTTTTTGTAATACAGGTACATATCCTGTTCTTTGGGACTAGTGCAATCTGTAAAATGTATTTTTTGTAATACAGGTACATATCCTGTTCTTTGGGACTAGTGCAATCTGTAAAATGTATTTTTTTTGTAATACAGGTACATATCCTGTTCTTTGGGACTAGTGCAATCTGTAAAATGTATTTTTTTGTAATACAGGTACATATCCTGTTCTTTGGGACTAGTGCAATCTGTAAAATGTATTTGTTGTAATACAGGTACAAAACTCTTTATCCAAACTGCTTGGGATCGGGAAAAGTTTGGATTTTGCAATAGTTTGGATTTCAGAATATTTGTATATTTGCAGCTGTTAACTGGAACAGCTTAGAGATGGGGTGGGACCAAATGTACACAACAATATTGTATCGTTTGGGCAATAATTACATGTCATAATACAGCTTATACATGTAACCTAAATATAGTTTTATATCATTTGAATACTTAAGTATACATAGTACCATCAGAAAGATAGAACAGTAATGTAATCATCTGGCCTGGAATATATTCCATGAGCACTAAAGGCTACACATATTTTTACTCATCCCTCTCTGATGAAATTATCAATTAAAGTGACAGGAAACACCAAAACTTTCTTTCATGATTTGGATAAAACTATCAATTTTAAACATCTTTCCAATTGACTTCATATACTTCTATTATCAAATTTACTTCATTATCTTGTTATCCTTTGCTGAAGAAACAGCATTGCACTACTGGCAGCTAGCTGAACACATCTAGGTAGCCAATCACAAGAGACAAATATGTACAGGCACCAATCAGCAGCTAGCTCCCACTAGTGTAGGATGTGTGCATATTCTTTTTCAACAATGGATAACAAAAGAACAAAGCACATTTGAAAATAGAAGGAAATTTAAAAGTGTCTTAAATTAAATCAGAATCATGCATGTTTAATTAATCCTTTTAATTGGTCTCATAGCATAAGGTTAGAGTGGACCCTTTTCACAATACTTAGTCCTAATATGTAAAGATGTTTATAGTAGATAGTATAACTCATATATTGTTTGTTTGTTTCTTCCACAGACATTAAAGGGACATTGTACACTAGATTTTTCTTTGCATAAATGTTTTGAAGATGATCCATTTATATAGCCCATACAGTTTTTTCTTTCATGTAATTAGCAAGAGTCCATGAGCTAGTGACGTATGGGATATACATTCCTACCAGGAGGGGCAAAGTTTCCCAAACCTCAAAATGCCTATAAATACACCCCTCACCACACCCACAATTCAGTTTTACAAACTTTGCCTCCTATGGAGGTGGTGAAGTAAGTTTGTGCTAGATTCTACTTTGATATGCGCTCCGCAGCAAGTTGGAGCCCGGTTTTCCTCTCAGCGTGCAGTGAATGTCAGAGGGATGTGAGGAGAGTATTGCCTATTTGAATGCAGTGATCTCCTTCTACAGGGTCTATTTCATAGGTTCTCTGTTATCGGTCGTAGAGATTCATCTCTTACCTCCCTTTTCAGATCGACGATATACTCTTATTTATATACCATTACCTCTGCTGATTCTCGTTTCAGTACTGGTTTGGCTTTCTACAAACATGTAGATGAGTGTCCTGGGGTAAGTATATCTTATTTTCTGTGACACTCTAAGCTATGGTTGGGCACTTTGTTTATAAAGTTCTAAATATATGTATTCAAACATTTATTTGCCTTGACTCAGAATGTTCAACATTCCTTATTTTTCAGACAGTCAGTTTCATATTTGGGATAATGCATTTGAATTAATCATTTTTTCTTACCTTCAAAAATTTGACTCTTTTTTCCCTGTGGGCTGTTAGGCTCGCGGGGGCTGAAAATGCTTCATTTTATTGCGTCATTCTTGGCGCGGACTTTTTTGGCGCAAAAAATCTTTTTCCGTTTCCGGCGTCATACGTGTCGCCGGAAGTTGCGTCATTTTTTGACGTTATTTTGCGCCAAAAATGTTGGCGTTCCGGATGTGGCGTCATTTTTGGCGCCAAAAGCATTTAGGCGCCAAATAATGTGGGCGTCTTATTTGGCGCTAAAAAATATGGGCGTCGCTTTTGTCTCCACATTATTTAAGTCTCATTTTTCATTGCTTCTGGTTGCTAGAAGCTTGTTCTTTGGCATTTTTTCCCATTCCTGAAACTGTCATTTAAGGAATTTGATCAATTTTGCTTTATATGTTGTTTTTTCTCTTACATATTGCAAGATGTCTCACGTTGCATCTGAGTCAGAAGATACTACAGGAAAATCGCTGTCTAGTGCTGGATCTACCAAAGCTAAGTGTATCTGCTGTAAACTTTTGGTAGCTATTCCTCCGGCTGTTGTTTGTATTAATTGTCATGACAAACTTGTTAATGCAGATAATATTTCCTTTAGTAAAGTACCATTGCCTGTTGCAGTTCCTTCAACATCTAAGGTGCAGAATGTTCCTGATAACATAAGAGATTTTGTTTCTGAATCCATCAAGAAGGCTATGTCTGTTATTTCTCCTTCTAGTAAACGTAAAAAATCTTTTAAAACTTCTCTCCCTACAGATGAATTTTTAAATGAACATCATCATTCTGATTCTGATGACTCTTCTGGTTCAGAGGATTCTGTCTCAGAGATTGATGCTGATAAATCTTCATATTTATTTAAAATGGAATTTATTCGTTCTTTACTTAAAGAAGTACTAATTGCTTTAGAAATAGAGGATTCTGGTCCTCTTGATACTAATTCTAAACGTTTAGATAAGGTATTTAAATCTCCTGTGGTTATTCCAGAAGTTTTTCCTGTTCCTAATGCTATTTCTGAAGTAATTTCCAATGAATGGGATAAATTGGGTAATTCATTTACTCCTTCTAAACGTTTTAAGCAATTATATCATGTGCCGTCTGACAGATTAGAATTTTGGGACAAAATCCCTAAAGTTGATGGGGCTATTTCTACCCTTGCTAAACGTACTACTATTCCTAGGTCAGATGGTACTTCGTTTAAGGATCCTTTAGATAGGAAAATTGAATCCTTTCTAAGAAAAGCTTATCTGTGTTCAGGTAATCTTCTTAGACCTGCTATATCATTGGCTGATGTTGCTGCAGCTTCAACTTTTTGGTTGGAAACTTTAGCGCAACAAGTAACAGATCATGATTCTCATGATATTATTATTATTCTTCTTCAGCATGCTAATAATTTTATCTGTGATGCCATTTTTGATATTATCAGTTGATGTCAGGTTTATGTCTCTAGCTATTTTAGCTAGAAGAGCTTTATGGCTTAAAACTTGGAATGCTGATATGGCTTCTAAATCAACTCTACTTTCCATTTCTTTCCAGGGTAACAAATTATTTGGTTCTCAGTTGGATTCTATTATCTCAACTGTTACTGGTGGGAAAGGAACTTTTTTACCACAGGATAAAAAATCTAAGGGTAAAAACAGGGCTAATAATCGTTTTCGTTCCTTTCGTTTCAACAAAGAACAAAAGCCTAATCCTTCATCCTCAGGAGCAGTTTCAGTTTGGAAACCATCTCCAGTCTGGAATAAATCCAAGCCTGCTAGAAAGGCAAAGCCTGCTTCTAAGTCCACATGAAGGTGCGGCCCTCATTCCAGCTCAGCTGGTAGGGGGCAGATTACGTTTTTTCAAAGAAATTTGGATCAATTCTGTTCACAATCTTTGGATTCAGAACATTGTTTCAGAAGGGTACAGAATTGGTTTCAAGATGAGACCTCCTGCAAAGAGATTTTTTCTTTCCCGTGTCCCAGTAAATCCAGTGAAAGCTCAAGCATTTCTGAATTGTGTTTCAGATCTAGAGTTGGCTGGAGTAATTATGCCAGTTCCAGTTCCGGAACAGGGGATGGGGTTTTATTCAAATCTCTTCATTGTACCAAAGAAGGAGAATTCCTTCAGACCAGTTCTGGATCTAAAAATATTGAATCGTTATGTAAGGATACCAACGTTCAAGATGGTAACTATAAGGACTATCTTGCCTTTTGTTCAGCAAGGGCATTATATGTCCACAATAGATTTACAGGATGCATATCTGCATATTCCGATTCATCCAGATCATTATCAGTTCCTGAGATTCTCTTTTCTGGACAAGCATTACCAGTTTGTGGCTCTGCCGTTTGGCCTAGCTACAGCTCCAAGAATTTTTACAAAGGTTCTCGGTGCCCTTCTGTCTGTAATCAGAGAACAGGGTATTGTGGTATTTCCTTATTTGGACGATATCTTGGTACTTGCTCAGTCTTTACATTTAGCAGAATCTCATACGAATCGACTTGTGTTGTTTCTTCAAGATCATGGTTGGAGGATCAATTTACCAAAAAGTTCATTGATTCCTCAGACAAGGGTAACCTTTCTGGGTTTCCAGATAGATTCAGTGTTCATGACTCTGTCTTTAACAGACAAGAGACGTCTAAAATTGATTTCAGCTTGTCGAAACCTTCAGTCACAATCATTCCCTTCGGTAGCCTTATGCATGGAAATTCTATGTCTTATGACTGCTGCATCGGACGCGATCCCCTTTGCTCGTTTTCACATGTGACCTCTTCAGCTCTGTATGCTGAATCAATGGTGCAAGGATTACACAAAGATATCTCAATTAATATCTTTAAAACCGATTGTTCGACACTCTCTAACGTGGTGGACAGATCACCATCGTTTAATTCAGGGGGCTTCTTTTGTGCTTCCGACCTGGACTGTAATTTCAACAGATGCAAGTCTCACAGGTTGGGGAGCTGTGTGGGGATCTCTGACGGCACAAGGAGTTTGGGAATCTCAGGAGGTGAGATTACCGATCAATATTTTGGAACTCCGTGCAATTTTCAGAGCTCTTCAGTTTTGGCCTCTTCTGAAGAGAGAATCGTTCATTTGTTTTCAGACAGACAATGTCACAACTGTGGCATACATCAATCATCAAGGAGGGACTCACAGTCCTCTGGCTATGAAAGAAGTATCTTGAATTTTGGTTTGGGCGGAATCCAGCTCCTGTCTAATTTCTGCGGTTCACATCCCAGGTATAGACAATTGGGAAGCGGATTATCTCAGTCGCCAAACGTTGCATCCGGGCGAATGGTCTCTTCACCCAGAGGTATTTCTTCAGATTGTTCAAATGTGGGAACTTCCAGAAATATATCTGATGGCGTCTCATCTAAACAAGAAACTTCCCAGGTATCTGTCCAGATCCCGGGATCCTCAGGCGGAGGCAGTGGATGCATTATCACTTCCTTGGAGGTATCATCCTGCCTATATCTTTCCGCCTCTAGTTCTTCTTCCAAAGTAATCTCCAAGATTCTGAAGGAATGCTCGTTTGTTCTGCTGGTAGCTCCGGCATGGCCTCACAGGTTTTGGTATGCGGATCTTGTCCGGATGGCCTCTTGCCAACCGTGGACTCTTCCGTTAAGACCAGACCTTCTGTCGCAAGGTCCTTTTTTCCATCAGGATCTGAAATCCTTAAATTTAAAGGTATGGAGATTGAACGCTTGATTCTTGGTCAAAGAGGTTTCTCTGACTCTGTGATTAATACTATGTTACAGGCGCGTAAATCTGTATCTAGAGAGATATATTATAGAGTCTGGAAGACTTATATTTCTTGGTGTCTTTCTCATCATTTTTCTTGGCATTCTTTTAGAATACCGAGAATTTTACAGTTTCTTCAGGATGGTTTAGATAAGGGTTTGTCCGCAAGTTCCTTGAAAGGACAAATCTCTGCTCTTTCTGTTCTTTTTCACAGAAAGATTGCTATTCTTCCTGATATTCATTGTTTTGTACAAGCTTTGGTTCGTATAAAACCTGTCATTAAGTCAATTTCTCCTCCTTGGAGTTTGAATTTGGTTCTGGGAGCTCTTCAAGCTCCTCCGTTTGAACCTATGCATTCGTTGGACATTAAATTACTTTCTTGGAAAGTTTTGTTCCTTTTGGCAATCTCTTCTGCCAGAAGAGTTTCTGAATTATCTGCTCTTTCTTGTGAGTCTCCTTTTCTGATTTTTCATCAGGATAAGGCGGTGTTGCGAACTTCTTTTGAATTTTTACCTAAAGTTGTGAATTCCAACAACATTAGTAGAGAAATTGTGGTTCCTTCATTATGTCCTAATCCTAAGAATTCTAAGGAGAAATCGTTGCATTCTTTGGATGTTGTTAGAGCTTTGAAATATTATGTTGAAGCTACTAAGTCTTTCCGAAAGACTTCTAGTCTATTTGTTATCTTTTCCGGTTCTAGAAAAGGCCAGAAAGCTTCTGCCATTTCTTTGGCATCTTGGTTGAAATCTTTAATTCATCTTGCCTATGTTGAGTCGGGTAAAACTCTGCCTCAGAGGATTACAGCTCATTCTACTAGGTCAGTTTCTACTTCCTGGGCGTTTAGGAATGAAGCTTCGGTTGATCAGATTTGCAAAGCAGCAACTTGGTCCTCTTTGCATACTTTTACTAAATTCTACCATTTTGATGTATTTTCTTCTTCTGAAGCAGTTTTTGGTAGAAAAGTACTTCAGGCAGCGGTTTCAGTTTGAATCTTCTGCTTATGTTTTTCATTAAACTTTATTTTGGGTGTGGATTATTTTCAGCAGGAATTGGCTGTCTTTATTTTATCCCTCCCTCTCTAGTGACTCTTGTGTGGAAAGATCCACATCTTGGGTAATCATTATCCCATACGTCACTAGCTCATGGACTCTTGCTAATTACATGAAAGAAAACATAATTTATGTAAGAACTTACCTGATAAATTCATTTCTTTCATATTAGCAAGAGTCCATGAGGCCCACCCTTTTTTTGTGGTGGTTATGATTTTTGTATAAAGCACAATTATTCCAATTCCTTATTTTATATGCTTTTGCACTTTTTTATCACCCCACTTCTTGGCTATTCGTTAAACTGAATTGTGGGTGTGGTGAGGGGTGTATTTATAGGCATTTTGAGGTTTGGGAAACTTTGCCCCTCCTGGTAGGAATGTATATCCCATACGTCACTAGCTCATGGACTCTTGCTAATATGAAAGAAATGAATTTATCAGGTAAGTTCTTACTTAAATTATGTTTTTTTTAAAATGTATAGTTTTGCTTATTTGCTTATTTTTAAATAACATTGCTCTGGTTTTCAGACTCCTAAACAAGCCCCAAAGTTTTAGGAGAATACCGATGTATACCTACTCCAGCTTGCTTCTGTTTGTGTAAAGAGTCTTTTCCTATGCAAAGAAAGGGGGAGTGTCTGCTATTTCCCACTTGCAGTGGGTGTTCCAGTAACCATTTAAACAGAGCTAAACTGGAAGCTTCTAAGTAAGTTTTTAAACAGTTTTATACTGGATTTTTATATCAGTATCTGTGCATATTATAGTGTTTATTACATGCATTTATATGAAAATTGGTGTATACTGTCCCTTTAAGTGTTTGTTTATTTAATTTCCTTTTTATTGTAATGTTAGGAAGACTCAATCCTATATTATCTCTGTATAGTACTGTAGCACAATGATATGCATAGATATATGTGTATCTGTTAATCTTTCCTCTTCTGTTGAAAACATTCAATAAAAATATTACATCCCAAAAAAAAAAGTACTGTAATCAGGAAGGTTATAGTTATTGTTTTAAATAAACATAGGCTAGCATTTGCATTTTCGAACACAGAAAAGTCTTAAAGGGCCATGATACCCAAATGTTCAAACCCTTGAAAGTGAAGCAGCATAGCTGTAAAAAGCTGACTAGAAAATATCACCTGAACATCTCTAGGTAAAAAAGTATTTCCATCCCATTGTAAAGGACTTTAAGCAGCAAACCAGTATGTCTGTCCCGGGACAGGCAAGGGAGTGAGTCTTGTGCATACTCATGTTATTTCCCTATTCAGTTTAAGGAAGTTTACTATGAAATCTCATGAGAGTTAAGTGAAATCTCATTAGTTCACAGTAAAAGAGTTCATGACTTCAGCACTGCTGATGCTAATTGGCTGCTGTTCATTTCTTCATTTTTTTAATTTGTGTTTTACCTGTAGCTGGACTGAAGCTGAAGTATAGAAAATAGGGGATATAAGATGATCAAAACAAATTCCCATAGGGGGTGCTTCCCTGCTCAAAATCCTACAACCAGAGTAATCAATACAAGCAACAGATGATATTATTAGTCAAATTAACTTGCAGCTGACCGGAGGTCAGGTGCTGTTCTATCAATGGATATTTGTACACAGACCATTGGAGGATTAGGGGGGTGGGTCTGTATCTATTAACCTATTGTAGGACCAGGAAGGGTTTAAATAGCAAGTGTTTCCATTTTTTATTATTATTATCATTGCATAGCCTGAGGAAACAGCTTTTGAAGGGCTGAGAAACGCGTTGCTTTGTTTTTAAATAAAATTATATGTTTTTATGATACACTTGGTGTCTTCTGGGATTTATCTGGGCCCTCATTTCGTGTGGTGCTGAGAGGATCCTGTCAAACGTCTAAGTATAGTCTACTGGGCGACTAAGAGGTCCTAGCATGCCTTTACTGCACCTGGACGTGCGCTACATCTTGTAAGTGCAATAACTAAGTGTTATTTCACTGCATATCTCCACTGTACTAAGCTATGGTAACTATTTTTTTATCACTGGCAGGTACAAACACCTTGCCTGCTGACTATTTGATTGAGTGCTTGAACGCTGGCACACAGTGAGCTGGGCCACTGCTATTGATCCAGTCTGTTCCATCTGCACCATTGGCTGCATCTCTTTTGTGAGTACCATCTTGTACCTTACTGAATAACCCTTTATACAGACGTTACTAGGCCATATTGGTGCCTCTGTGTTCTTCTGTTTTTTTGGAGCAGCTTAAGTATAACTTTTTACACAGGACTTACTCTGGTGAACTGAGGAAATTGTGAAGTAAAATATCTTCCTTTTTTTACATAGAGATTTACAATTATGCTGCATCAGTTTTAAGTGATTTAGTATATGAGTATATTGTCCCTTAAATAGCGGGGGGGGGGGGGGGGAATAGTAATATTTACTAATTACTAAAAAAATATTAATCAAAAAAGTTTAGCTTTAGGAATAATTCTAGATTTTGGAATTCCAGATTTGGGTAATTTATTTATAAACTGATGAAGCAGTGCCCTCTAATACACATAAAGAAAGAGACAACTGAAGTTCAGGTAGCCAACTCCCAAATAGATGTGTAAGACTAATGGGAACAGATGAACAGTTCCCAGCATAAGTAAGAACTAATTGTCACAGAGTATCAGACAAACATGCTTTGAAGATAGCTATTTTGCAACTTATGTTAAGCAAGTACGTATTAGACTTACATTTAATAGGTCAGTAAACAGTAAATATTTCTATCATGCATATGAAAAAAAAAACAATTTTTAAATATGTTATGTTTTCATGAAAAAGGTTAACTTACTGCTATTTATTTTGAGTTCAAATTGAATAGGACGTACAACTGGGACTTCAGAGGACAATAATAGAGTTGACACCGGTTTGTGTGGGTGTAGTGAGGGTGTGTGTAGTGAGATTCAAAACATGCTGCCCCTCCCTAAATCTGCTGCCCTAGGCAAGTGCATTGTTTGCCAAAACACGCCCCTCAACATGGCAGAAACTCAAGTCATAAGAAAATCCAGTGCTTGGTTTTCAGCCAATAGTTGGTCTTTCTTCTTCTTCTTTTTTCTACTGATAATGTGCATGTTTTTGAGAGCTATGGCTGTAGTGTAAGCAGCATTTTCTCATTGGTGGGGATTGTCAGCGAAAGAGCAGAGAGCAAGCATGCAATTGTTATCTTCCCCCACCCTAATTAATTACTCAGATTATAGTACACTGTTTCTAAGCAATGATTTTGGAGCCTGAGCAAACAAAAAGCCACTATTTAATTTAATTTAAATTCTTCAAATAATTAATACATTCCTTTGGGCTGAAGGTATTAAAACTAGATGTGTGTGAGTGTGTATATATATATATATATATATATATATATATATATATATATATATATATATGGCTTTTTTGTAGGAGTACTCAGTATTGAGTCCCACCACCTCTGTCATCTCATAAGAGGTAATATTTGTAATTGTCATGTAAGTAGTAGTTTTTACTAGAGCGTGCTGCAAGTTATATCAAGCATGGCAAATAACTATTCCTTTTCTTTTCTTGAAGTTTTATTAGGTAAAAAAGTACATTTGTTTATTAAATTAAGCTGTTTTCAAATAACACAAAAAAGATCTATGGGTAAGTGGATGTTTGCGCTTGTTGGGTTTATAGCTTATATTAGATGTTGAAAGTAAATGCTTTTGAATGTAACTTGATCACAATTACGATTTACACTAGAATGATTACTGTTACTTCAGTGCTCTCGTTTATTGTTTGGCAAAACTAAAAAGTGTCACAAAACACATATAAAATACATTACAAAGTACAGTTACACTCATAATAACACTACCTAATAAAAACATATTTAAATAAAGTTATAAGGGCTTGAAGATATGAGATTTCAGGTTTTAGAAAAAAAAAAGGCTGCAAAGGGCTTTAACATTAAGATACATACATCTACACGTAAAGATATATATATATATATATATATATATATATATATATATATATATATATATATATATATATGTGTGTGTCTATTTATGTATACATATTTATTTATATATTTACTAGGCGATAAGCCTTCCCAGAGGGCAGTCTATTTAAAAAAAAAAAACTACAACCTCCAAAGCTAAAATTACAACAAAAAAAGTAAAATTACAGAAAAAAATAAACAAAGATATCCAAAATAAAAAAATTAAACCTAAACTAATATCCCTATAAAAATAAAAATCCACCCAAAATAAAACACCCCCTAATCTAATACTAAACTGCCAATAGCCCTTAAAAGGGCTTTTGTAGGGCATTGCCCTAAGTTAAACAGCTCTTTTACCTAAACAAATTGCCAATTACCCCCTAACAGTAAACCCTCCCCATCCACCAAACCCCCCAAAATAAAAAAAAAACTAACACTAAAAAAAACTAAACTAGTGGGGGGGCGGAGCCTGGAAGCCAACCAAGATGGCTGCATAGCGGAGGAGCTCTGTCTTAAGTAAACACTATTTGGAGACCCATAGGCTATTAGTAAAAAGGAAACAGCCAAAATAAGGGCTCCCAACAGTGGCAGATAAAGAACAGCGACCTTATGCGCTGAACTCGGCATCCAGAATAAAGCTGCAGGAGAGCAGCGGCAATCATTTACACCACGGGACTCACAGAAGCGGCCTTCGACCTATAATACCGCACACGGCAGGAGGCAAATCCCTGTTCCGCATCATAAACTGAACAGGACCCAATCGGAGGCAAGAGACAGGTGATCGGGAGCCACAACACATCAGGCGGAGGTTTAGACATAAATGCGCCACAACCGTGAGTTCCCAATACCATAAACCACGTGGCCATTAAAAAGACTGAAGTTTCTCTTAAACTATGATCGATAAGTCAGCTATAATGGGAACATATGGAGATGTGAGAGAGGATTTGTTCCTATAACGTGCTTACATACAAGCCAGCTAACAGAAGCAGCATGGCGCAAAAAGCTATGATAAAAGGAATCTAGCAGATTTTATAAAGATGAAAGAAAGGGGCCTAAGTCATGATATACACAGACAACGTCTGAACCACTAAACCAGCTACAGAGGGATATCTAATTACAAGATATTAAAGGGGTATATAGCACATACGCTACATCCAGCAACGGTACTGACCTGGTACCAACAAATAAATAAAAGAACTCTTACAGAAGCACCATAAACATTTATTGATCATGCGACACAACCCTAGGTCAGGGATTTGACTGCCCACATCTGCTAAACACTAGGCAAGCTGTCTCAGAACATGATACACTACTCTGAATACCCCACAACAAAATGTCAGCAAGAAAAATGTCAAAATCAGAAAAAGGAAATAAACCCTCTTCAGTCAATGCATTTTTCAAAACTACAAAAACAGATAAGCCACACTCTAACACAGCAGTTGATACCGATGAAGATGCAGACTCCATTATTGGGTCTCAAGCAGCAGGGGAAGAACAAACCCGATCACTAAAGCGGACCTGGAAAAGCTAGTATCTGAACAAGATATAGCTCTAAATTTCGAGAAGCTATGGAACAAAATGGATACGATGCATACTACAATAACAAAAAATTTAGCAGAAATCCAAACTGACAGCAGAGCTAGGTAACACGGTGGAAACCGTAGAAGAAACCAGAGACTCAATGGTTGATGACATGACTATGATGGTTTTAACTACTTCCTCTCAACAACTTCAGTTAATAGAGGCCCAAGATAAATTGAAGATCTCAAGAATCAGACAAGGAGATGCAACATATGCTTGAAAGGGGTGCCTGAAACAATCACTGCGAAAGATCTACTATCATATCTTATACAATTATTTACTGCCATCACTGGGGAAGGCGGAGAAACAGAATGGTCAATTGAAAGAGCACACAGGGTACTCAAAGCCAAACCCAGGGAGAATGCTCCACCCAGAGATGTGATAATCAACTTCCTCAGATTTAATGAGAAAGAAAACATCCTATCAGCAGCCAGAAACCAACATACCCTTAAAGGGACAGTCAACACAGATGAAAACTTTATCCCATACCTTAGATCAACCAAAAAAGAGCCTGCACTGCATCCCATCTTCAATAACACTAACATTAGGTGGCTAATCTTCAATGAACATTTAGTTAACAGCGGCAGATATGGCCACCAAACTCCTCCCCCTGTTACGTAGGAGGCTTCTTGTTTTAAATCCATACTCGTTCGCAGGGACACTGTTCTATTTCTAATGCACACACTTGCTATTAGAAATAGAGCAGTGTCTCCGTAACGTGGCTAAAGAATCTAGCTGAGGATTTGATTCTCATTGGCTGAAGACTTAGAGAAGAAGCCTCCTACGTAACAGGGGGAGGAGTTTGGTGGCCATATCTGCTGTTGTTAACTAAATGTTCATTGAAGATTAGCCACCTAAAGTTAGTGTTATTGAAGATGGGATGCGATGCAGGCTCTTTTTTTTTGGTTGATCTAAGGTATGGGATAAAGTTTTCATCGGTGTTGACTGTCCCTTTAAGTTCTAAGGGAACGTGGATCAATTCTATCAAGACCTGTGTCCAAAGACTCTCCAGAGACGTGCATCCTTCAAGCCTTTTACCATGTTGCTGAGGAAACATAACATCCCATATAGGTGGGGTTTCCCTTTTTCACTCAATATCAATATTGAGGGCAAAATAATCTCTATCAGGGAGACTCAAGATATACCCGTGGCCTGCAAGTCCCTGGGTCTGGACCCACCAGAACAACAACCACAGGACCCTAAAGAAGTACCACAGATTCATCACACATATGACTATCATCTCAAAAATCCTCCTGGTCAAAGGCAAACAAAAAGAAACAGAAGCTAACGTGACTGATCACAACAAGAGAAGGAAATATTGAAACACCAACTCTGGGATAAAGTTCCAGAGCACCATACCTATGGACTTATCCTCACGTGAGACTGCATAACCTATTTTTTATACCCCATACCATTCCTGCTGACATAGACCCTTAATTTGCCTTAGCATGTATAAGCAAAATGGGATGATATGGCTTAGGCCCTTAGAAATCTTGACTACTAATACTATAATAGTAATACTAATTATCCCACAGGATTACTAATCTACCCAATAAATACCTCCCTCTATTTTGCTAAAATTAGTTGGATAGCTAAGCCTAATCATATTAATTGTTAGAATTTAGCTGATGAATCCTCCAATATTGTTTTATTATTGTTAGATGCATACTACAATGTACCTTATTAGTTTAGTTAGTACTGTTTGTTATGTACGGTTTTGTTTACAATTTTTATGTTTCTTTGGTTACTGATTCATATTGCTCACATACTAAATGTGTCACATAGTTTGAGGTGGAGACTAGGATCCCACCTCAGCAAAGATAGTCAACATCCACACTCCAACCTGACAGAATCTAGGCAGAATTTTACTCTCCCCAATACATACTACAATAGATGGATTCCTTGATGATTAATTTGGTTTCTCATAATGTTAGAGGTTTGAATCCTGACATTAAACGTAGGACCGCTATCACACAATACAAAAATTTAAGAAAATTTAGAGCAAATGTGATTTTTCTTCAGGAAACACATTTTCTGAGGTCAAAAATACCTAAATATTGGGCTAAAGAGTTTAATCAACACTACCATGCTACAGCAGACTCTAAAAAAGAGGAGTCTTGATACTCATACATTCCTCATTACCCTTTATACACAAAGAGACAATAGAAGACAGGGAGGGCAGATACTTGTTAGTAAGAGGTCAGCTACAAGATACAGACATTCTATTCTGCAATATATACGCCCCCAATGAAAGGCAAGAGACCTTTTTCAAGCAAATTGCACATTGGCTAACTGATTGGTCCCAAACCAGGATCATACTTGCAGGAAATTTTAACGTAGACCTTACATTGCACAATGGAAAACAACTTAATCTGCTATCTAGTAGACAACACAAAATGACTAAAACAATACTTGATCATTTAGCTCAACACTCCCTAGTTGATTCCTGGAAAACACTATACGGAAACACTACAGACACAACATATTTCTCTGCGGCACACAAAACTTGACTATTTATTCATCAGCCAAATCTTACAATTCACCTTAAACTCATCTTCAATTCACACTTGTGTATGGTCGGACCATTCCATAGTACACCTTAAATTGGGTAATCTACAAAAAGTAGATAGGACGTAGCAGGGTTGCCCATTATCCCCCCTGCTGTTTGCTCTATGCATGGAGCCCTTAGCAGCGAGTATCAGACGATCCACAGATATTACCGGACTAAATATAAAAAAACACTGATTATAAGATAAACCTTTTTGCAGACGATGTCTTACTAACGCTGACAAAACCTCTCATTTCCCCCCCACACACCTCTATGAAAGTCTCCAGCGTTTTTCTGCCATACCAGGATATAAAAAACTTATAGAAACAAATTTCACATTTTCATGGGTTAAAACACATATCAAATACTTAGGAATTAACTTGCCCACTAAGTATGCAGATTTATAAAAAATAAATTATTCTCTTCTTTTTTAAGGAATTACGTAAAGATATTGTGAAATGAAAACACTTTAATTTCTCCTGGTATGGCAGAATATCGGCCATTAAGATGAACATTCTTTCGAGAATACTCTATTTGTTTAGAACCCTACCTATCCCAATTCCCCGACAGGCCTTAATCTCCCTACAGTCAGAGATCATTCACTTTATCAATGGTAAGAAGCAATCGAGAATTCCCTTCCAAATTCTAACCAAACATAGACAGCTTGGGGGAATTGGAGCCCCAAATTTAATAGACCACTATGATGCATCCAGACTAGCCCAAACTTCATTATTAGGTTCCATGAGAAATGATATAATATGGGCTAAGTTAGAATCAGACTTGGGAAACCAGAATTCAGCGGAATACTTTATATGGGATGGATCTACATATCGACACAAAACCCAAAACTACCCTCAAACCATTAATTTCTTGATTGACCACTGGATGATCTTAACAAAAAACTGTTACCAGAATTTTCCTCTAAAATGCCCCTACAGTATCTCATTCCGGCGGAGTATAGACAACAAATAAATAAATGGAAAAACAAAGGCCTCTACTGAGTGGGGGACTTTCCTTCACATAACAAACCTTTATTTTTCACTGAAGTACAAAATAGACTTGTGCGCAATTGAAACATTTGGTTTGCTTCGTTTCGTTTTCGATTCAGTCCGTGAAAAAATTTGGTTAGAGACATTCGTAATAATTCGGTATGTGTCGGTAATTAGGTTTCGGAATTTATTCGTGTTGTTCCAAATTTTAAAATTCAGATGCATTCGAAGCGGTTACCGAAATTATTATTAATGTCGGACCAAATCTTCTATACGGACCAAATCGTTATTTCTAGCTAACAAAATTATATTAAACCACTGCCGCCACTAAATAAAGCTATTAACCCTTAAATCGCCATCCCCCGCATCACTAACAGTACCTAAACCTATTAACCCCTAAACCGCAACCCCCCCACATCGCCAACACTAACTAAACCTATTAACCCCTAAACTGCCGTTCTGAAACATTGCCGACACGAACTAAGCCTATTAATCCCTAAACCGCACCCCCCCCACATCGCGGACACAAACTAAACCTATTAACCCCTAAACCGCACCCCCCACATCGCCGTCACTAACTTAACCTATTAACCCCTAAACCGCAGTTCTGAAACATCGCCGGCACAAACTAAACCTATAAACCCCTAAACCGCACCCTACCCACTTTGCCATCACTAACTAAACCTATTAACCACTAAACCGCACCCCCCAACATTGCCAACACTAATTAAACCTATTAACCCCTAAACCACAACCCCCCACATCGCCGACATGAACTAAACCTATTAACCCCTAAACCGCACCCCCCACATCGCCAACACTATCTAAACCTATTAACCCCTAAACCGCCGGCCCCCAGATCACAACAACCTAAATTAAACTATATTAACCCCTAAACCTAACACCCCCTAACCCTAAACCTAACCCTAACAACCCCGTACTTTAACATAATTCAAATATAGCTAAATTAAAGTTACAATTATTAACTAAATAATACCTATTTAAAACTAAATACATACTTACCTGTGAAATAAAACCTAAGCTTGCTACAATATAACTAATAGTTATATTGTAACTATCTTAGGTTTTATTTTTAATTTACAGGTAAGTTTGTATTTATTTTAACTAGGTAGACTAGTTAGTAAATAGTTATTCACTATTTACTAACTACCTAGTTAAAATAAATACAAACTTACCTGTGAAATAAAACCTAAGCTACCTTACAGTAAAACCTAAAATTACAAAAAATAAAAAAACCTACCATTACAAAAAATAAAAAAACCTACCATTACAAAAAAAACAAACAAAAGTATCCAAAAAAATAAAAATTATTCCTATTCTAATACCCTTTAAAAAAACACCCCAAAATAAAAAAGCCTAATCTAAAATAAACTACCAAGGGCCCTTAAAAGGGCGTTTTGGGGGCCCTTAAAAGAGCCTTTTATAAGGCATTCTAAGTTAAACAGCTCTTTTGCTACAAAAAACCAAACACCCCCTAACAGCATACAACCCCCCACCCCCCAAACTACCAAGGGCCATTAAAAGGGCCTTTTGTAGGGCATTGCCCTAAGTTAAACAGCTCTTTTGCTACAAAAAAAAACAAACACCCCCTAAAAAAATACATTACACAAAATAACAAATTATCAAAAATATTCCTATTCTAATACCCATTTTTAAAAAACCACCCCAAAATAAAAAACCTAATCTAGAATAAACTATCAATGGCCCTTAAATTACAAACCCCCACCCCCCCAAACCCACAAAATAAAAAAAACTATCTAAAAAACCTAAGCTACCCATTGCCCTGAAAAGGGCATTTGTATGGGCATTGCCCTTAAAAGGGCATATGGCTCTTTTACTGCCCAAACCCTAATCTATAAATAAAACCCACCCAAAAAACCCTTAAAAAATCTAAAACTAACCCCAAGACGATCCACTTACAGTTTTTTAAGTCCCTCTTGAACGATCTTCATCCCGGCAGAGAAGTCCTCATCCAGGCGGTGAGAAGTCTTCATCCAGGCGGCCTCTTCAATCTTCATCCAGGCGGCATCTTTTATCTTGATCCCGGTGGCGCGGAGCGGGTCCATCCTGAAGACATCCGGTGCGGAGCAGCCTCTTCATACGGTCGCCGCCATACATACATGAATATTCAATACAAGGTACGCAATCCAAGATGGTGTCCCTTGCATTCCTATTGGCTGAAAATTTTGAATCAACCAATTGGAATTAGAGATGCTAAAATCCTATTGGCTGTTCAAATCAGTCAATAGGATTTAAGCAGCTCTAATTCTATTGGATGATGAATCAGCCAATAGAATGAGAGCTGCTTAAATCCTATTGGCTGACTTGAACAGCCAATAAGATTTAATCAGCTCTCATTCTATTGGCTGATTCATCAGGGGTTATACCTTAAACTTAGAGTTAGTGACGGGGAACTGTGGTTTAGGAAGGAACAATGAAAAAATCTGAATATGAATAATGGATCAGAAAATTCGGAAACATATTTATTCATTTTCTGAATTTTTCTCCTTATAGGAGCAAAGTGATGCATTATATAAGTGTGTCTCAAAAAGAAAAAACAAAATTAATGTTACAAATAAAAGTCAACATCAAAGTAAAATATCCAAAAATAAGTCCCAAATTGAACAAAATAAGATAAAAGTCCAAACGTAAATGTGTATATCCAAATGTGTATAATGGTGTCCAAAGTGAAAATATAAAGAAAAAATCTGAGAAATCTCAAAGTGGGTGTTCGAGCAGAGAGCCGACAATCCCTGATCACTTCAGTGCTACGCCTTTGGACTAGAACTTTAAGAATTATTTGAGTGCTTTTTTGATACATACTTCTTGTAAGTATGTTTTTATGTATGCTTGTGATTGTTAATTAAAAAAAAAATCAGATATGTGCAGAAATATTTATTTATAAATAAATTGAACATATTCTGTTATGTGAAGAACATTGGAATGTGAAATATTCATATTTATGTGCTTGGATTTGTGCAAGATTTGGGTGTTAGGTTTTTTCAACTTTTTTTTTTTTTTGCTCTATTGACTTTTATGGAGGAATACGTGAAGGCGCACACAATATTCTAACTTCTTATTTTTGCGCTAGTCAGGTTAGCAAGTGAGCGAAAACAGTTTACTTTCAACTCCTAATATGAGCACAACCCGGCAAGTGCAAAAAGTTTACTTCTAGTGCAATTAACATTATTTAGTGCTCCACTTGTAATCTGGTCCTATGTCTTCTATAATCTTACAATTACTGGATTTATATTAGTGGTATGATTTGTATTGCACAGTTACCTGCACCACACGATGTACATCTGTTGTGCTCACTTCCACTGCATTCATGGCAGGTGTTATGACACATGTGACACTGTCTGTGGAATTCATATTTGCCAGTGGGACATTTGAGAACACATTGTCCATCGTTAAAAATCCTGAAACAAAGGGAGAATTAACATCATGACAAGTGACTACCATCATTTGCATTAACCTTATTTTCTTAGAAATATGACAATATTAGTAAAGAATTACAGGCCGACATATTTTTTGAACGTGTGTGCTATTTATATTTTCATATCATGCAGAAACAGGACTGCAAGAGTGAGCTATTTTTTATCACATACCACATACTTCCCATGTTCATGACTAAATACAATTACGTATATAGATAATTACCTATATGCTGTCATATTGAAAGGATATTTTGCTGCAGTGATCTCTACAGGGGCTTTAATACAAAATGCACACACATATATATTTCTTTACTTACTAAAAGATGATTGGGATGTTCAATCTTTATGCTAGAACTGAAATGCAAATCTTAGAAGTGTGAGATCATTCTTTAATATTTGTTAGCAGAGGTTGTCAATCACCCCAGATGTACCAGTCCAGGGTGATTTAATCTACACCTTCTAAACTTGCAGAGAGGTTAAGAAAACGCAGCTTCTTAACTTGAGGTTATAAGCTCACATGAGCAAGCCTGCACCTCAAGAGCTCCAAAGCTGCCTAAATGGGCCCAATAGCTCAAAAATCAGAAATGATATAGTGAAGAGGGATGAAACAGAAAAGGCAATATGGTAAGTGAGGTCAGGTGGGTATAACATGTATATGGGACCATAGAAGGATATATAAAGATTATGGTAGTAGGGTTGTTGTCAGATGATATGTGGATTCTGAGTAGGATAATAAATAAAGATTATGGGTTGGGCTGACCATGAGATGACTGGTCTTACAAAGAGCCATTATATTAAAGTGATGGAGGGTGGGGGCAATATTATGAGAGAAGACCTTTGTATTGTAATGAAGGAGATCCTATATAATATTATTAGCGAGTAATAATAAGAGAGGTGTAGCATTTTCATATAATAGGGGCATTGCTGGATGATGGTAATATGAGAATTGGGTCCCTCTCTAAACCTACTGGGATCATATCTAGGACATAACAGATAAACGTTGTTACCAGTTGAGTGAAGGACCATGAACGAGTTAACTCTCAAACAGCCAATTAGGTACACTAACAATCAAGCCTTCCCAGCTACTTAGAAGAATATGTTTCCTGTTACATTCTACAAAGCATTTATGAAACTGAACAAACAGTCTAGCAAACTTTCCACTTTTATTCCCCAGGCAACCCTTGTAAAATAAAAAAAACAAAAAACAAAGAGCGTTTAATATAACAGAAAAGGCTTTTCAATTGATTCTTCCTACCGCCTGGTAGCTACTGTTTTTTTGCGGTTGATCCTGTATTCCTTGCAGGCTCTTGAAGTATTTGTAAAAAGCTAGGTTGTATAAAGTCACATAGATTTGTTAGAAAAAAATACGATTTGTAAGCGCAGTTTGTTTGTTTGGCTCCAGCGTGGCTGGGAAATCTGGAAGCACAAATTCTGTGGTTATTGACTATGTTTGATCACAGTGGACTGGCACCTCTCTGTAAAGGCACATGTGAGATTGCTACATGTCACTTTTTGGAGTGACCCTTAGTGAATTGATGTGGAATCTGTATAAAGTAAATACAGAAACAAATTTTTCCCTGCATGCAGTGGTAGATTTCAAATAAGAATATATATATATATATAAATATATAAATATATATATATATATATATATATATATATATATATATATATATATATATATATAACAAAAATGGGGAGATTTCTTTCTATAATGTGCTGGCTGATAGGTGAATCAATCTACATGGGCATTCTTGTGTATTCAGATGTGAGCTTATTATTTTAAAAAGAGTAAGAAGAGTCCTTCATTTAAACAAAAGATATTCAGGGCTTTTGCTTCTGAGTTTGGTGTATTTTTAATTACAAATCAGTTTAGGAGATGTTTTTGTTTGTTATAAAACAATTTTAAAATAACATTCCAAACTTGACTCTAATGCATCACAAATTCCATTAAAAAATATAATTACATGAACAAAAGAACATACAATCTTGCTAAGGTTCATTGAAAATCTCTGATATACAGGTATATACACATACTCTTTCAGTTTAGAACTAACGTGTTCATTTCTTCTTTAAGCAATTACAAAATACTGCCCAAATTATCTCAGTAGATATAGAAATATAAAGCCTCAGATTATATACATACTTAAAGGGACAGTATACTGTAAATTTGTTTTTCCCTTAATGGGTTTCCAATTACTTTTTTACCAACTGCAAAGAATAAAATGAATGAGATTTGCTTTTTAAGGTTTATTTGTGTATGCAAAAAAAAGATAATTTTGTGTTTTGAAGCCATAACCTAATAAAATGGATTGAGCTTATATGTTTAATCAGATCTCATTACTTTATCACATTGTGTAAATATACCTGCTTATTTATCATATATCTATCCATAAACCAATCACCAATACTTGGAGAGAACAATGGAAAATTAACATTTTATTACCTTATCTTTTCTATACCCCACTGGGAGTGTAATTTCTTCCACTGGTTGTGTTTACACAACTTATCTTTAGCTTGGACCTCAAACCAGAAACTTTTCAGAATAGGTTGGGGATATCACAGGCTAAATGAACTATTTAAAATGCAAATATAAGGGTAAAGGATATACTTGTAAGCAGTTTAATATACGGTAAAATGGATCATTGGGAACAAATTAAAGGGGTGAACAATTTTGGGTAAACTGTCCCTTTAAGTTGCACAAAGCAGCAAATGCTGAAAACAGATTACATGTACGAAGGGGGATATATAGATAACCTATAATAATTCAGTATTAAAGGGCAATTTTAAATGCTTATATAGTCTGTAAAAATTAGCATATTAAAATGATGGCAAACCAGAACATTTTTTTTTAACAAATAACATCCTCTTACATTAAAAAAAATGGGTATATAAATTTGAGAATATAAACAGAGGTTAATGTTATGCTTGTTTACATTTGTATCACAAACAAATGTCTACAGAAGATAATTTGGGAATTTCTTTATAAATAACTTAAAAATATAGACCTCTAAAATACTGAAGCTAAAAATGCAATTAAACTTTAAAAATCAGAGGCTTTTGTGGTTATGGTAATAATGCTAACAAGGAAATGTATTCTAAGATCTTGGTTGTCCCCCAGCATCCCTAATATTAAAGAGATTGTAGAGTCCTTAACAAAACAAGTGTCCATTGAGGTGTTTGATGTTTTATTTGAAAGAGAACAAAGATTAGAAAACTTCATTTGGAAATGGCATGGTTTTATTAAAGTGTTAGAGATTTCAGTTTAGAAACAAATCTTGTCACCGTTGATAGGTGACACAAATAAGTATAAATGCTGGGGGATAGGACTAGATTTGTATTGTATAACTTGAATTAAGGCTAGAGCCTAATAAGGCAACAAGCAAGATAGATAAAGGAAACTAATGTTTGAACTCATATGGTGCAGGGATCACTACTATTGTTAATTTGCAAAAGACACTATGGGTCCGAATTATCATTGTGCGAGCGGACATCATCAGATATTGCGGATCATGTCCGCTGCACATCAATAAATGCCGACAGCATATGCTCTCGGCATTTATCATTGCACCAGCAGTTCTTGTAAACTGCTGGTGCAATGCCGCCCCCTGCAGCAGGGGGGTGTCAATCAACCCGATCGTATTCGATCGGGTTGATTTCTGGCGATGTCTGTCCACTGCCTCAGAGCAGGCGGACAGGTTATGGAGCAGCAGTCTTTAGACCGCTGCTTCATAACTTGTGTTTCCGGCGAGCCTGAAGGCTCGCCAGAAACACGGGACCTCAAGCTCCATACGGAGCTTGATAAATATGCCCCAATGGCTTAATGCGTTTGTGTTAAGTCTGTTAATAACTGTCTAGAAAAAGGTATCTCTTTTCTCTGTTGTGCTTTTTTCTTTTTTTTCTGAAATGAACCAACCACAGAAATCCCATATACACAAGGTGTGTGTCTGTGTAATGTTCCTATATTGGTTTGAGTAACTTTACCTCCATGGATGGAATGAATTTTATAGCAAAGGATTCATGTCAGAAGTTTTCATCCAAGTTCTCAACCAGACATAATAAAGAAAAGAAAATCCTGGTGAAAACGCTTGGTTAATGAAAATGTGAAACTTAAAGTCTTTGCGATCACCAATAATATTTGAACCTTCTAGAAAAATGTTTGATTGTAAAGGAAGAGGTATTAGAAGTAGACAAAGTAAGGTTTGTATACCACTTTATAATATATATATATATTTATATTTATTATATATTTAGGTCTCATTTTAAATATTGTGTGCAGTTTGGGAGAAGGAAATAAATAAACTAGAAGCTGTTCAAAAGAGGGTTTTATATTTACAAGGACATATATCATTCTTTTAATATGAAAAGATTAGAGAAGGGAGAGAGTAGATTATAAGATTTAAAGAAAAAGAGACAAGGCTTAATGCATTTTTGCAAAAAGTGCAATACCTGAAAAAAGATCATCATTTCATATTGAAAGATACTAGGTTCAGCAGTAATTTGCAAAGAACAACATTACAGATAGGGCAGTTGAGTCCTAGAATTGATATGAAATAGTCACAGTAATGGCATCAAGGGATTTCAGCAATGCCTGACAAATTATATAAGGCTATCCAGAAAAAGAATTAAGCTTATATTCCGAAGGAAGTACAGGCATACTCAATAGGCTTTCTGGTACTTATTACCTTTAACATCTAGAGTATGTTTCAGTGTTGTTAAATGAAAAGCTTGTGGTTAGGATAGTGCAGCCATTTCTCTAGTTGTTCTTGTATACAGTATACTAGGGGAGAGCAGAGTTTAGGTTTTGAAATGACCAATAAGTGAGTGCTGAGACAAGGAACTGAAACTACGTTATAAAACGAAACCTATTTGCTTACAATCAACCTAAATATGAAGAATGTGATTGATATAGAATCTAACATTCTATGTCTCAGTTTCTTTTATAGGCAATGTTACATGGCTGGTACTGAGGTAACTACTAATTTAACATGTTGTGCTTCTAGTTTAATAGCCTCCAGAACGTGTGTCTTTAGTTTTTAACCCTTAACCTTCATTTTCTCTTACACTGTAGAGCAGATGTACACAAGCATCTATTTAAAAGATCCGCTTACAGTTTCTAGTAACCATACAATTATTATAATTATTTATTTATAAAGTGTCAACATATTCTGCAGCGCTGTCCATGGATACAATTGATAAGTAAAAAAAAACATACAATACTTGTAAGAGACAAGACAAAATTTGAAAAACAAATACATGAGGAATTTTGGGCCCCATTTCTGTGGGAACTTACAATCTGGAAAGGCTCATCAGTTTAACGCATGTACCAGGTGTGGTGCGCCTAAAGCAGATTTTAACCATTTTGTTTGGTCCTCTCCTAAACTCCAAAAATTTTGGAACAAAGTGGCCTTTTGGCTCAATAAATTTATATCTATAAAAAAAATCAAATTCGGCCCTGTCCAAATATTTTTCTAAGTTAAGGATCCTCATCTGCATAACAAGGCTTTAATAAATACAGCAATATTAATAGCAAGACAAAATATTTTCAGTTCATGGAAAAGCAATAACTCCCCAAGTTTCTCTGTCTGTGTGCAAAAGATGCATGGTCAAATGATTATAGATCAATATGACCCCACAATCTTTACAGAAAACAAACTTATAGTTTTTTTAAACAAATGGGATAAAGTGATCATGTCATTCCCCATTGAGGCCCAGCTGAAGATTATTTCTCCATTTCGTAACTCTTCCTTTTTCCTACAATTAATACAATTAGAAAGTTACCCCTCAACTTGGAGACAGATTTAAGAATTGGGGTGGGGGGTCCTCTCCCTTTTTTTTCTCTCCCTCTTTTCCTCTTATTTATAGTTGTCTTTAGTGATGTCGCGAATAGTTCGCCGGCGAATAGTTCCCGGCGAACATAGCATGTTCGCGTTCGCTGCGGCGGGCGAACATATGCGATGTTTGATCCGCCCCCTATTCTTTATCATTGAGTAAACTTTGACCCTCTACCTCACAGTCAGAAGACACATTATAGCCAATCAGCAGCAGACCCTCCCTCCCAGACCCTCCCACCTCCTGGACAGCATCCATTTTAGATTCATTTGGAAGCTGCATTCTTAGTGAGAGGAGGGACAGTGTAGCTGCTGCTGATTTAATAGGGAAATTGATAGCTAGGCTAGTGTATTCAGTGCCCACTACAGTCCTGAAGGACTCATCTGATCTCTGCTGTAAGGACAGCACCCCAAAAAGCCCTTTTTAGGGCTAGAACATCAGTCTGCTTTTTTTTTTTTCCTGTGTAATCTAATTGCAGTTGCCTGCCTGCCAGCGTGTGTGTCAGGCTCACAGCGTATACTGTGCCCACTTGCCCAGTGCCACCACTCATATCTGGTGTAACAGTAGTGTACATTTAAAAAAACAACACTTTTTTGACTGTGAAATAATAGCAGACAGCTGCCAGTACCCAAGATGGCTGCCAATAAGGCAGATGGGGAGGGTTAGAGAGCTGTTTTGGGGGGATCAGGGAGGTTGGTGGCTAAGGGGAATGCTACACCACAGCATATGTAAATATGCTAAAAAAAATTATTATTTTTAAAAAAACCTTTTATTTTAGTACTGGCAGACTTTCTGCCAGTACTTAAGATGGCGGGGACAATTGTGGGGTGGGGGAGGGAAGGGAGCTGTTTGGGAGGGATCAGGGGGTCTGATGTGTCAGGTGGGAGGCTGATCTCTACACTAAAGCTAAAATTAACCCTGCAAGCTCCCTACAAACTACCTAATTAACCCCTTCACTGCTAGCCATAATACACGTGTGATGCGCAGTGGTATTTAGCAGCCTTCTAATTACCAAAAAGCAACACCAAAGCCATATAAGTCTGCTATTTCTGAACAAAGGGGATCCCAGAGAAGCATTTACAACCATTTATGCCATAATTGCATAAGTTGTTTGTAAATAATTTCAGTGAGAAACCTAAAGTTTGTGAAAAAGTGAACAATTTTTTTTTTATTTGATCGCATTTGGCGGTGAAATGGTGGCATGAAATATACCAAAATGGGCCTAGATCAATACTTTGGGTTGTCTACTACACTACACTTAAGCTAAAATTAACTCTACAAGCTGCCTACATGCTCCCTAATTAACCCCTTCACTGCTGGGCATAAAACACGTGTGGTGCACAGTGGCATTTAGCAGCCTTCTAATTACCAAAAAGCAACGCCAAAGCCATATAAGTCTGCTATTTCTGAACAAAGGGGATCCCAGAGAAGCATTTACAATCATTTATGCCATAATTATATAAGTTGTTTGTAAATAATTTCTGTGAGAAACCTAAAGTTTGTGAAAAAGTGAACAATTTTTTTTTATTTGATCGCATTTGGCGGTGAAATGGTGGCATGAAATATACCAAAATGGGCCTAGATCAATACTTTGGGTTGTCTACTACACTACACTTAAGCTAAAATTAACTCTACAAGCTGCCTACATGCTCCCTAATTAACCCCTTCACTGCTGGGCATAAAACATGTGTGGTGCGCAGTGGCATTTAGCAGCCTTCTAATTACCAAAAAGCAACGCCAAAGCCATATAAGTCTGCTATAATGGCATGTCTGACACACAGTGTTGGGGCAAGGGTCCATCTGACCACTGATACCTGGTCTGCAAAGCATGGTCACAGGGCGGGTATATCACCTACACTGCGCACTGTGAAGCGGGTGTAACCCTTACACTACCTGATCGATACAACATCATACCTGATGTTTTAAAGCAAGTTATTCCAAACAATTTAGGAATGTTAGGTGATTTATGCCCTTTATGGATTAAAACCAGACTCTGCATCAACTATGTAATTTTCCATGGGAGTTTTGCCATGGATCCCCCTCCGGCATGCCACAGTCCAGGTGTTAGTCCCCTTGAAACAACTTTTCAATCACTATTGTGGCCAGAAAGAGTCCCTGTGGGTTTTAAAATTCACCTGCCTATTGAAGTCTATGGCGGTTCGCCCGGTTCGCCCGTTCGCAAACTTTTGCAGAACTTCTAGTTCGCCGTTTGCAAACCCAAATTTTTAGGTTCCTGACATCACTGGTTGTCTTATTTAGATATTTATTTGTCTAGGGTACACATACATTTCTGAATAGGAATACTGTGATGTTTTTATTTTGGGACCAAACGTAGTATATTTTTTTGATTAGCGAAGACAGGTAGTAGGTCTAGGTGAGAATTTTGAATTTAATTCTGCTGTGAATGGGGAGTCAGTGATGGGAATCACAGAGGTGCCACAGATACAGAGCAGTGGGAAAGATGGATTAGCCTGGCAGAGGCATTTATAGTGGACTGAAGGAAGAAGAGGCGGGAGAGAGGAAAGCCAGTGAGTAGGTTATTTTAGTAGTTAAGTTAGGAAATTACAAGGGAGTGTATTAGTTGTTTAGTGGTGTCAGTGTTCAGAAACGGATGCATTTTGGAAATATTACATAGGTGGTTGCAGCAGGATGAAAAGGGCAATTGGATGTGGGGGATGAATGACAGATTGGAGTCAGGTGTAACTCAGAGGCAGCAGACTTAGGATGATGGGGAAATAGTGATGCCATCAACAGTGATAGAAATGTCAGAAATCAGAGTAGAGCTGGAGGGGTGGGGGGATTAGAAGGAGCTCAGTCTTGGACCCGTTAATCTTTAGGTGGTGAGAGGCCATCCAGGAAGAAATGCCAGATTAGCAGTCACTGAAATGAGAAAGGACAGAGGGAGAGAGAGCAGGGGTGGAGAGGTAGATCTGAGTGTCATCATCATAGAGCTGATATTTGAAGCCATTGCTGCTGATAAATTTACCCAGTGAAGAAGTATAAATAGAGAAAAACATAATTTATGCTTACCTGATAAATTTATTTCTCTTGTAGTGTAGTCAGCCCACGGGTCATCCATTACTTATGGGATTATATCTCCTTCCCAACAGGAAGTTGCAAGAGGATCACCCAAGCAGAGTTGCTATATAGCTCCTCCCCTCACATGTCATATCCAGTCATTCGACCGAAACAAGACGAGAAAGGAGAAACCATAGGGTGCAGTGGTGACTGGAGTTTAATTAAAATTTAAACCTGCCTTAAAGACAGGGCGGGCCGTGGACTGACTACACTACAAGAGAAATAAATTTATCAGGTAAGCATAAATTATGTTTTCTCTTGTTAAGTGTAGTCAGTCCACGGGTCATCCATTACTTATGGGATACCAATACCAAAGCAAAAAGTACACGGATGATGGGAGGGACAAGGCAGGAACTTTAAACGGAAGGAACCACTGCCTGAAGAACCTTTCTCCCAAAAATAGCCTCTGAAGAAGCAAAAGTGTCAAATTTGTAAAATTTCGAAAAAGTGTGAAGTGAAGACCAAGTTGCAGCCTTGCAAATCTGTTCAACAGAGGCCTCATTCTTAAAGGCCCAGGTGGAAGCCACAGCTCTAGTGGAATGAGCTGTAATTCTTTCAGGAGGCTGCCCTCCAGCAGTCTCATAGGCTAAACGTATTATGCTACGAAGCCAAAAAGAGAGAGAGGTAGCCGAAGCCTTTTGACCTCTCCTCTGTCCAGAGTAAACGACAAACAGAGATGAAGTTTGACGAAAATCCTTAGTTGCCTGCAAATAGAACTTCAGGGCACGGACTACGTCCAGATTATGCAAAAGTCGTTTCTTCTTTGAAGACGGGTTAGGACACAAAGATGGAACAACAATCTCTTGATTGATATTCCTGTTAGAAACTACCTTAGGTAAGAACCCAGGTTTAGTACGCAGAACTACCTTGTCTGAATGAAAAATTAGATAAGGAGAATCACAATGTAAGGCAGATAACTCAGAGACTCTTCGAGCCGAGGAAATAGCCATCAAAAACAGAACTTTCCAAGATAACAGCTTGATATCAATGGAATGAAGGGGTTCAAATGGAACACCTTGCAAAACGTTAAGAACTAAGTTTAAGCTCCACGGCGGAGCAACAGTCTTAAACACAGGCTTAATCCTAGCCAAAGCCTGACAAAAAGCCTGAACATCTGGAACTTTTGCCAGACGTTTGTGTAGAAGAATAGACAGAGCCGAAATCTGTCCCTTTAACGAACTAGCAGATAAGCCCTTTTCTAAACCCTCTTGTAGAAAAGACAATATCCTAGGAATCCTAACCTTACTCCATGAGTAACTCTTGGATTCGCACCAATATAAATATTTACGCCATATCTTATGGTAAATTTTTCTGGTAACAGGTTTCCGAGCCTGTAATAAAGTATCAATAACCGACTGCGAGAAGCCACGCTTTGATAGAATCAAGCGTTCAATCTCCATGCAGTCAGTCTCAGAGAAATTAGATTTGGATGGTTGAAAGGACCCTGAATTAGAAGGTCCTGCCTCAGAGGTAGAGACCATGGTGGACAGGACGACATGTCCACTAGGTCTGTATACCAGGTCCTGCGTGGCCACGCAGGCGCTACCAAAATCACCGATGCTCTCTCCTGTTTGATCTTGGCAATCAGTCGAGGCAGCATCGGGAATGGTGGAAACACATAAGCCATGTTGAAGACCCAAGGGGCTGTCAGAGCATCTATCAGCGCCGATCCTGGGTCCCTGGATCTGGATCCGTAACAAGGAAGCTTGGCGTTCTGGTGAGACGCCATGAGATCCAGATCTGGTTTGCCCCAACGATGAATCAGTTGAGCGAAGACCTCCGGATGAAGTTCCCACTCCCCCGGATGAAAAGTCTGGCGACTTAGAAAATCCGCCTCCCAGTTCTCCACGCCTGGGATGTAGATCGCTGACAGGTGGCAAGAATGAGACTCTGCCCAGCGAATTATCTTTGAGACTTCCAACATCGCTAGGGAACTCCTGGTTCCCCCTTGATGGTTGATGTAAGCCACAGTCGTGATGTTGTCCGACTGACATCTGATGAACCTCAGAGTTGCTAACTGAGGCCAAGCTAGAAGAGCATTGAATATTGCTCTTAACTCCAGAATATTTATTGGGAGGAGTTTCTCCTCCTGAGTCCATGATCCCTGAGCCTTCAGGGAATTCCAGACTGCGCCCCAACCTAGAAGGCTGGCGTCTGTTGTAACAATCATCCAATCTGGCCTGCGAAAGGTCATCCCCTTGGACAGATGGGGCCGAGAAAGCCACCATAGAAGAGAATCTCTGGTCTCTTGATCCAGATTTAGTAGAGGGGACAAATCTGAGTAATCCCCATTCCACTGACTGAGCATGCACAATTGCAGTGGTCTGAGATGCAGGCGCGCAAATGGTACTATGTCCATTGCCGCAACCATTAAGCCGATTACTTCCATGCACTGAGCTACTGACGGGTGTGGAATGGAATGAAGGGCACGGCAAGTATTTTGAAGCTTTAATAGCCTGGACTCCGTCAGGTAAATTTTCATCTCTATAGAATCTATAAGAGTCCCTAGGAAGGGAACCCTTGTGAGTGGTAATAGAGAACTCTTTTCCACGTTCACCTTCCACCCATGCGACCTCAGAAACGCCAGAACTATCTCTGTGTGAGACTTGGCAATTTGAAAACTTGACGCTTGTATCAGAATGTCGTCTAGGTAAGGCCTTACAAGTGGCGGTGGTACGGCTATCGTTTTAGCCTGTACCAAAACTCTCCATTCCCCACTCAAAATATGGCTTTTGATTGTGGAATTTTCAGGTCATCTGTATTACAGGTTGTGCGGTCCGGCTATTACGCTAGTGTTATAGCTTATACCGCCACAATCCATTCCGCTATCAAAGACCAGTAGATATGGATTTTTGCGAAACAAAAATGTTTCACAAAACTCATAACAAAAATGTTACAAAGTACGCTAACACCTATAAACTACCTATTAATCCCTAAACCTAACACCCGCTAACTTTAAATTAAAGTTACAATATAACTACCTTAAAATAAATTAAAAATTACCGGTGAAATAAAAAAAACCTAAGCTTAAACTATAAATAAACCTAACATAACTATTGTTCAAGTCAGCAGCTCTCATCCTATTGGCCAATAGGAATGCAAGGTACTCCAAATATAAAACGGGTACCTTGCATTCAATCTTCAGTGTGCGGCGACGATCGCATGAAGAGGATCCTCCACGCTGGATGGCTCCACTGCTGCTGTTCCTGCTCTGCGCCCACCTTCGCTGGGGGGAGAGAGAGAGGATGGGGGAGAGAGAGAGGAGGGGGGAGAGAGAGAAGAGGGGGGGGAGAGAGAGAGAGCAAAAGAAAGAGCGGAAAAGAGAGGGGAGGAGAGAGCGCAAAAGAGAGGGGAGGAGAGAGCGCAAAAGAGAGGGGGAGAGAGAGAGCGCAAAAGAGGGGGGAGAGAGAGAGCGCAAAAGAGATGGGGAGAGAGAGCACAAAAGAGAGGGGGAGAGAGCACAAAAGAGAGGGGGAAGAGAGGGGGAGAGAGCGCAAAAGAGAGGGCGGGAGAGAGAGCGCAAAAGAGGGGGGAGAGAGTGCAAAAGAGAGGGGGGGAGAGAGCGCAAAAGAGAGGGGGGGAGAGAGCGCAAAAGAGAGGGGGAGAGAGTGCAAAAGAGAGGGGGGGAGCATAAAAGAGGGGGAGAGAGAGCGCAAAAGAGAGGGGGGAAAGAGCGCAAAAGAGAGGGGGAGAGAGAGCGCAAAAGAGAGGGGGGAAAGAGCGCAAAAGAGAGGGGGGAGAGAGAGCGCAAAAGAGAGGGGGGAGATAGAGCGCAAAAGAGAGGGGGGGAGAGAGCGCAAAAGAGAGGGGGGAGAGAGCGCGCAAAAGAGAGGGGGTGAGAGAGCGCAAAAGAGAGGGGAGGAGAGAGCGCAAAAGAGAGGGGGAGAGAGAGAGCGCAAAAGAGGGGCTAGAGAGAGAGAGCGCAAAAGAGAGGGGGAGAGAGAGAGCACAAAAGAGGGGGGAGAGAGCACAAAAGAGAGGGGGAAGAGAGGGGGAGAGAGTGCAAAAGAGAGGGGGGGAGAGAGCGCAAAAGAGAGGGGGGGAGAGCGCAAAAGAGAGGGGGGAGAGAGTGCAAAAGAGAGGGGGGAGAGAGCGCAAACGATGGGGGAGAGAACGCAAAAGAGGGGGAGAAAGAGAGCACAAAAGAGAGGGGGGAAGAGCGCAAAAAAGAGAGGGGGAGAGAGAGCGCAAAAGAGAGGGGAGAGAGCACAAAAGAGAGGGGAGAGAGCACAAAAGAGAGGGGAAGAGAGAGAGCGCAAAAGAGAGGGGGAGAGAGCGCAAAAGAGATGGGGGAGAGAGAGAGTGCAAAAGAGATGGGGAGAGAGAGTGCAAAAGAGGGGGGGAGAGAGAGCGCAAAAGAGATGGGGAGAGAGAGCGCAAAAGAGAGGGGGGAGAGAGCTCAAAAGAGAGGGGGGAGAGAGCTCAAAAGAGAGGGGGGAGAGGGAGAGCTCAAAAGAGAGGGGGAGAGAGAAAGCAAAAGAGAGGGGGGAGAGAGAGAGCACAAAAGAGGGGGGAGAGAGAGAGCGCAAAAGAGAGGGGGGAGAGAGAGTGCAAAAGAGAGGGGGGAGAGAGCGCAAAAGAGAGGGGGGGAGAGAGAGCGCAAAAGAGAGGGGGAGAGAGAGCTCAAAATAGATGGGGGAGAGAGAGAGCGCGGGGGAGAGAGAGAGCGCAAAAGAGAGGGGGAGAGAGAGCGCAAAAGAGAGGGGGAGAGAGTGCAAAAGAGAGGGGGAGAGAGAGAGCTCAAAAGAGAGGGGGGAGAGAGCTCAAAAGAGAGGGGGAGAGAGAGAGCAAAAGAGAGGGGGGAGAGAGAGAGAGCGCAAAAGAGAGGGGGAGATAGAGAGCTCAAAAGAGTGGGGGAGAGAGAGAGCAAAAGAGAGGGGGAGGGAGAGAGCGCAAGGGGTGGGACCGCTGTACTGCAAAAAATGGCCCGTGTGAACGGGCTTTAGGACTAGTATTATATATTATTGCAGTGTTTTGTTTGCTTATAATTTTTATACTCTGAGTGTTTAGTGTAAAACTTCTCTATGCAATCAGACTTTTGTGTAGCTTTTAAAAGTATATATTTTGTTATATATTGTATCCTTGCTCATTTTCTGCATAAAGAGCAAGGGCTCAAAAGCAGCAACCAATGATTTGTACAATGAGTCGATTGATTTAAATTCAATCAGCGAGTTCTATGTTCTGTTAGCATTAAAAGGTTATTTTAATTGCTTGACTTCTATAATGCATTATATTTGTTCGAAATTAGTTGTATATATTTATAAATATTTTTTCCATTGGAAAACAACAGTAACAAATCCAAATCCAATATTCGGATGAAATGAATGCCCACATGAACAAAACTCATTTTTCGCCTGTGCACACCTCTATTATAGATTAGTTTAGTATCTGTAAAAGGTTCCCATAGGGTACTACAATTTATTTTAGTTAAAAATAGTCCCCCATATAGCCTCACTCACCCTACCTGTCCCACTCACCAGTGTCTTTTTTATTTTTTATGTAGCCTTGACATGTTTTGAGTGGAGTCAGCATGAGTGAGTGCCTTCTGCAGACTATATGTGAGACTATTTTAAGCTAAAATAAATGTTGGTACCTTATGCACTGAACTAATCAATGATATTCGAACAGTGACTTGCTAAAGGAGCATGTGAAGTAAAAGGACCATTAAATATAGTAGGATTAAATAATCAACAAATGAATAATGAAAAAACAATGTACTATCACCATGTATGAAGTAGCTCCAGAGCTCTGGTTCGCACAGGTGAACCTGTTTCCCGCAATGTAAGTAGCAGCTGCTTCTTTCACTCTTTGACACCTCTAAAGTAGTGAAGAGAAATTACTCCGAACTCGCAAATTGCTTGCACGAGAGAATGGGCGGGCATTAAACACTCATCAGAATGTGTAATGATGCATACTGCTTATACATGGGGCCCAAAGTCTGGATTTAAAATGAGCAATAAATTAATTTTCAAATTTAGTAAAATTTTTGTTTTCCTGTATCATGGGACAGCCATTAGCCAATGAGAAAATATTTATACATACTGTATATACTGTTAATCATGCACATGCTCATTAGGAGCTGGTGCCTCAAAAAGTATGCAAATAAAATGATTGTCCATATTTTGATAATGGAAGTGAACTGGTAACATTGTTTTCAAAATTGCAACCTCTGTCTGAATCATGAAAGTTTTATTTCGACTTTAGTGTTTCCCGAAAGGTTAGAATACTGCTGTTAATTTGTCTCCATGCAAGGTAAAGAGGGTGTTAGAAAACTAATAAAAAAATTAATAAATGTATGAAAGCCTGATCTGCATTTCTCTTCATTGCCCTTAGCAATCGTATAAGACAGCATGTAAAATAGTCTGATATCTCATGTCTTGCTCTAGAATACAAGGGTTAACCTGAGATATGTGTCTTATTCTGTTAAAGAAAGGCTTTATTTAGATATGAAATATTGCATTGGTTGTTTTTCAACAAAAAATTTTTGTTCATATTTTGCCTCACTATTTTGTGATAAATCACATGTGCATTACCAGCCCACAAACCTATATCTGTAGAAAAAAAAGCTTATTTCCAGTACTATTTCTGAACACCTAATCTGGGCAGCAAACTGTACACAGAATGATAGAGTGTATTGAAAACCTGTATCAGTTAACCCTTCTGGAACAATGCCCCATACTGAATACTGTAGGTGTCTAGGCCAAGGAAAAATGATTGTATCAGCAACTGGTTAAAGGAGAGTAAATTCTGACGAAGTGCTAGATTACAAGTGGCGTGCTAATGTTAGTGTGGGCGATATTAAAATATTGCACCCGTGTTAACTTGGGAGTGTATTAAAAGCTGAAAGTAAACACGACCGCACAAGCGCAAACTAAATTTGCACTTGTCAGGTTAGCGCCACTATGGACCTTGCGTAAAGGATTAGGGCTAAAAAAAGTTCCATTAAACACAACATAAATAACCTTGCGTAAAGGATTAGGGCTAAAAAAAAGTTCCATTAAACACAACATAAATACACTTAAATAAAGTGTTACACTTATTTATACAATATGTAATAAATTATTAATATAAATATTAAAAAAGTTATAAGGGCTAAAAGGTATATGGTATACATATGTATATATATTTTGGACCCCTTTCCATTCAAATACCTGAAAATATTCTTCATATAGGTGTCAGGGGTTTTCCCCTGCTTTGTTTGGCATGTGCTGCTGGCAGCCATTTTACTCACCTCTCTTGCTGAGTCTGGTGCAGAGTGTGTGATGCTGCTTATTTCCTGCACGCCCTCTTATGGCCAGACTGGTGTACATTATCCGTGTGAGACAGGTTGCAGTCTCAGAATTGTGATGTCATCACTTATTATTTAAAGGTCCTCTGTTCAGTATGCTTTGCCCTTGCGTTGTCTCAGACCTGTTTGTGAGTTCCAGTTCCTGTGTATTACCTGGCTGTCTGACGTCCCTCCTGGTTCCTGATCTCTGGCTTGTTCCTGACTCTGTTGTTCTCCTTGTTCCTGATTACGGCTCATCTGACTACTCGCTTTGGCTCCTGACTCGGCTCGTCTGACTATTCGCTTTGGCTCCTGACTCGGCTCGTCTGACTACCAGCTCTGGCTTTGACTCCTGGCTTGTTGTTTGACTTGTGGACTTTTTATTATTTTTTGTTATTAATAAAGGTGTGATTATTTTTGCACTTCTCGTCTCAGTCTGATTCCTGGCACCCTGACATTATGCAAGGGCCATGAATCCTGATGGTGCTAATAATCCACCTTTACCTACCATCATTTCCAGGATGGATGAACAGATCACCGCTTGGATCAATTTGCACTAGCCCTGAAAACCCTGCTGACTCGCACTGCACATTTGGACCAAAGTGTCCTGCTCCTGGCTGTTCCTGTTTCTGCTGCTGCACCTAGTCCTATCAGGAGCATGTCCGGTTCTGCACCTTTACCTCAGCGATATGGAGGTGATCCTATTCAATGCAAAGGGTTTTTGAACCAGGTGGGCATTTACTTTGAGATGTTACCTCAGGCATTTCCTTCTGACAGAGCTAAGGTAGGATTTATCATCTCGTTACTCACTGACACAGCTCTTGCCTGGGCTAATCCCTTGAGGGAGATTAATAAACCTGTGATTTTAAATGACCCTGAATTTGTGGCATCCTTTTGAAGGGTATTTGATGTTCCGGCTCGCTCCTCCTCTGCTGCTAAATGACTCATGTCCATTCAGCAAGGTACAAGATCTGTTGCTCAGTATGCCATTGAGTTCCGTATGCTTGCCGCAGAGGTAGGTTGGAACAATGAAGTCCTTGTTGCCGCCTTCTTTCATGGGCTCTCTGATGCGATTAAAGACGAATTTGATGCCAGAGATTTACCAGAGGATCTCTAGGCACTGGTGTCTTTTTGATCCTAATTGACATCAAACTCAGAGAGAGGCCCTCTTTCAAGGAGAGCTTGCGGATGCCTCCTGTTCCGTTGTCTCCTATGTGTTAATTTCCACCCATGCCTCTCTCTCCTCCCATGCCTCCTGGTCCAGAGTCACCAGGTACTGCTGAGCCGATGCAGTTGGGATTCACGCATCTCTCCACGGCGGAGAGGGCCTTTAGGAGGAGGGAGGGGCTCTGCCTCTATTGTGGGTTACAGGGCCACCTTTTAAAGTCTTGTCCTACACGACCGGGAAACACTCACACCTAAGGTCCTGTCGGGGGTAGACCTTGGGTGGTTTATCCTCGTCCCTGGAACCGCTAAAGGAGAAACCTTTGGTCACAATTTTCCTTTCCTGGGTGGACTCATCCATAGTCACCCAGGCTCTTGTTGACTCCGGTGCTGCGGGCTATTTCATTGACAGTGCTTTTGTATCAAAGCACTCCATTCCTATTTTGACTTGGTCTGTTCTGCTTGCTATTGAGGCCATTGATGGCAGGCCCCTTCAACCCTCACTCGTTACTCATGAAACCGCTCCATTATCCATGGCTGTGGGGGCTCACCATTTTGAAACCCTCCAGTTCCAGGTGATAAACTCTCTGCATTTTCCAGTTGTTCTGGGTTATCCCTGGCTCCAAAAGCACAATCCCAGTCTCGACTGGCACAGGTCTGAAATTTTGTCATGGTCTCCACAATGTATTTCCACTTGTCTTCAGAAACCAGTTAAAGTCTTGTGCACTTCTTCAGTATCTCAATTGCCAGAGGAGTACCGAGAGTTCCTAGATGTTTTTGGCAAGGTGCGTGCCAGTACGTTGCCTCCTCACCGGTCTTACAATTGTGCCAAAGACCTGCAACCTGGAGTCATTCCTCCTCGGGCCGGGTTTACCCTCTGTTGCAGAGAATTGTGCTATGGAGGAGTATGTTACTGATGCTCTGTCGCAGGGGATCATCTGCAAATCCTGCTCTCCTGCAGGAGCTGGCTTCTTCTTTGTGAAGAAAAAGGGTGGAGAGTTAAGACCATGCATCGATTATAGGGGTCTTAATCGTCTTACCATTAAGAATGCTTACCCTATTCCGCTAATTACGGAACTCTTTGACCGCTTCAAGTGAGCTACGGTCTTTATAAACTTGATATGAGAGGAGCGTACAATCTCGTTAGGATCAAGGAGGGCCAGGAATGGAAAACAGAATTTAACACCAGGAGTGGGCATTATGAATATTTTGTAATGCCCTTTGGCCTTTGTAATGCTCCTGCTGTTTTCCAGGAATTTATTAATGATGTCCTATGAGATATGTTGCAACAGTGTGTTGTGGTGTACTTAGACAACATCCTCATACACTCCCCCACACTTGAGGCTCATCGTTCTGATGTTACATGAGTTCTTCAGAGACTACGTGAGAATGGCCTGTTTTGTAAACTCGAGAAATGTGAGTTCCATCAGACTCAAGTAACCTTTCTAGGTTATGTTATCTCCATTGCAGGGTTCTTCATGGATCCTGACAAGTTGTCTGCAGTTCTGCAGTGGCCTCGCCAAATTGGTCTTCGGTCTATTCAACGTTTTTTGGGGTTCACCAATTACTATAGAAAGTTTATTAAAAACTTTTGTTCCTTGGTCAAACCTATCGCAGACATGACCCGTAAAGAGAATGATCCACTCCATTGGTCACCTACTGCCATTAAGGCCTTTGATAGTCTTAAGTCTGCCTTTGCTGCCACTCCAGTTCTGGCTCATCCTAATCCTTTCCTGCCTTTCATTCTTGAGGTCGATGCATCTGAGACTGGAGTAGGTGCCCTCTTGTCTCAACGTCCTACGCCTGACGGTTCCTTGCATCCGTGCAGTTTCTTCTCTAAGAAATTGTCTCCAGCGGAGTGCAATTATGAAATTGGTGACAGGGAATTACTGGCCATAATTTTGGCACTTAAGGAATGGAGGCACCTTCTCGAGGGTACTAGCGTACCAGTGCTCATTCTTACTGACCACAAGAATTTAACTTATCTTTCTGAAGCAAAACGTTTTTCGCCCGACAGGCCAGATGGGCGCTATTTTCTTCTCAGTTTAATTATGTTGTCACCTACCTGCCTGGTAGTAAGAATGTTAGGGCTGATGCCCTCTCTCAACAATTTTCGCCTCTGTCCAAGGAGGAGTCTCTACCTACTTCAGTTATACCTCCTGACCATATTTTGGCTACCATGCATACTTATTAGACTTCTCCCTTGGGGGAGGAGATCCTGGCTGCACAAACCAATGCACCTCCTGAGAAACCTAGTGGTAAGTGTTTTGTTCCTGAGAATCTTCGAACTAAACTTTTGTACACTTACCACTATCCTAAAGCTGCAAGTCACCCAGGCAAGAACCAAATGATTTGGTCTGTCACTCGAAAATTCTGGTGGCCAGGTCTTTGTTCTGATGTTGCTGCGTATGTTGCCTCCTGCTCAGTTTGTGCACAAAATAAGACTCCTCAATGTCTTCCTGTGGGTCTTCTTCAACCTATTGCTAATGGTGAGCATCCTTGGACACATCTTTCCATGGACTTCATTGTTGAGCTCCCTGTTTCCAATGGCAATACTGTTATCCTTATGGTGGTTGACTGTTTTTCTAAAATGTCACATTGCATTCCCTTGAAGAAGCTGCCTACCGCTCAGGAGCTTGCTTCAATTTTTGCCTGGGAGATCTTCCGTTTACATGGGTTCCCCAAGGAGATAGTGTCAGACATGGGTAGCCAGTTTGTCTCCAGATTTTGGCATTCCTTTTGTGCTCAAATGGGGATCCAGCTTTCCTTCTCCTTGGCATATCACCCTCAATCCAATGGGGCTGCGGAACGGTCTAATCAAGCTCTGGAACAGTTCCTTCATTGCTATGTCTCAGATCACCACAATAATTGGTCTGAACTGTTACCTTGGGCAGAGTTTGCTTGTAATAGTGCTATTAATGCTTCCTACCAGTTATCCCCGTTCATGGCGAATTATGGGTTTCAACCATCCTTGTTGCCCGATTCATTCATGTCTCAGGGTATTCCAGCTTTGGAGGAGCATCTCCAGCAACTCTGTTCCACGTGGGTGCATATTCAGGATTGCATTCATCATTCTATGCAGCGCCAAAAGTTTGAGGCTGATCGTAGGCATCTGTCCGCGCCTTCCTACCAGGTTGGTGAGAGGGTTTGGCTGTCCTCCCGCAACTTGAACCTTTGTATGCCTTCCAATAAACTGGCTCCCTGTTATGTTGGTCCTTTTCGAATACTCTGATGGGTCAATCCTGTGGCCGACACTCTTGTCCTTCCTCCTGCAATACGCATCTCCAATGTTTTTCATGTCTCCCTCTTGAAACCATTGGTTTGTAATCGGTGTACCACTGTGTTGCCTCGTCCCCATCCTATCTCTGTTGACAACCATGAAGAATATGAGGTCAGCAGCATTATTGACTCTCGTATGTCCAGGGGCCGCGTACAGTATTTGGGTCACTGGAGGGGCTACGGTCCGGAGGAGCGTTCATAGGTTCCCTCCTTTGATGTTCATACTCCTGCCCTCCTCCATGCCTTCCATGCCCATTTCCCCAATAAGCCTTTTGTCCTCCGGTGGGGGAGGGGTCATTGAGGGGAGGGTACTGTCAGGGTTTTTTCCTGCACGCCCTCTTATGGCCAGACTGGTGTACATCATCTGTGTGAGACAGGTTGCAGTCTCAGAATTGTGATGTCATCACTTATTATTTAAAGGTCCTCTGTTCAGTATGCTTTGCCCTTGCATTGTCTCAGACCTGTTTGTGAATTCCAGTTCCTGTGTATTACCTGGCTGTCTGACGTCCCTCCTGGTTCCTGATCTCTGGCTTGTTCGCTTTGGCTCCTTAATCAGCTTGTCTGACTACCAGCTCTGGCTTTGACTCCTGGCTTGTTGACTTTCTATTATTTTTTGTTATTAATAAAGGTGTGATTATTTTTGCACTTATCATTTCAGTCTGATTCCTGGCACCCTGACAACAGGGAAAAAATGTCTATGTGTTTTTAAATAGATATTCCTTTATAAATATCTGTATATACATACACATATATATATATATATATATATATATATATATATATATATATATATATATATATATTATTAATAAAATATATATATATATATATATATATATATATATAAATATAAATATATATATATATATATATATATATATATATATCTACAGTTGTGCTCATAAGTTTACATACCCTGGCAGAATTTATGATTTCTTGGCCATTTTTCAGAGAATATGAATGACAACACAAAAACCTTTCTTTCACTCATGGTTAGTGTTTGGCTGAAGCCATTTATTATCAATCAATTGTGTTTACTCTTTTTAAATCATAATGACAACAGAAACTACCCAAATGACCCTGATCAAAAGTTTACATACCCTGGTGATTTTGGCCTGATAACATGCACACAAGTTGACACAAACGGGTTTGAATGGCTATTAAAGGTAACTATCCTCACCTGTGATCTGTTTGCTTGTAATTAGTGTGTGTGTATAAAAGGTCAATAAGTTTCTGGACTCCAGACAGACCCTTGCATCTTTCATCCAGTGCTGCACTGACGTTTTTGGATTCTGAGTCATGGGAAAAGCAAAAGAATTGTCAATGGATCTGCGGAAAAGGTAGTTGAACTGTATAAAACAGGAAAGGGATATTAAAAGATATCCAAGGAATTGAGAACGCCAATCAGCAGTGTTCAAACTCTAATCAAGAAGTGGATAATGAGGGGTTCTGTTAAAACCAAACCACGGTCAGGTAGACCAACTAAAATTTCAGCCACAACTGCCAGGAAAATTGTTCACGATGCAAAGAAAAACCCACAAATAACTTCTGGTGAAATACAGGACTCTCTGAGAACATGTGGTGTGGCTGTTTCAAGATGCACAATAAGGAGGCACTTGAAGAAAGATGGGCTGCATGGTCGAGTTGCCTGAAGAAAGCCATTACTACGCAAATGCCACAAAGTGTCCCGCTTACAATACGCCAAACAGCACAGAGACAAGCCTCAAACCTTCTGGCACAAAGTCATTTGGAGTGATGAGACCAAAATTGAGCTTTTTGGCCACAACCATAAACGCTACATTTGGAGAGGAGTCAAGGCCTATGATGAAAGGTACACCATTCCTACTGTAAAACACGGAGGTGGATCGCTGATGTTTTGGGGATGTGTGAGCTACAAAGGCATAGGGAATTTGGTCAGAATTGAATGCAGTATGTTATCAAAAAATACTGGAGGAAAATTTGCATTCATCAGCCCGGAACCTGCACATGGGACGTACTTGGACATTCCAACATGACAATGATCCTAAACACAAGGCCAAGTCGACCAGTCATTGGCTACAGCAGAATAAAGTGAAGGTTCTGGAGTGGCCATCTCAGTCTCCTGACCTCAATATCATTGAGCCACTCTGGTGAGATCTCAAACGTGCAGTTCATGCAAGACAGACCAAGAATTTACAGGAACTGGAGGCTTTTTGCCAGAAAGAATGGGCAGCTTTACCATCTGAGAAGATAAAGAGCCTCATCCACAAATACACGGTATTAAGAACTAGGGTATGTAAAATTTTGATCAGGGTCATTTGGGTAGTTTCTGTTGTCATTATGATTTAAAAAGAGTAAACACAGTTGATTGATAATAAATGGCTTCAGCCAAACACTAACCATGAGTGAAAGAAAAGTTTTTGTGTTTTCATTCATATTCTCTGAAAAATGGCCAAGAAATCATAAATTCTGCCAGGGTATGTAAACTTATGAGCACAACTGTATATATATATATATATATATATATATATATATATATATATATATATATATATATATATATATACTGTATATACACAAGTCCCAGAAGAGCCCAGCACACTTCAGCAGTCAACAGCCATCGGGTGCAATTCAAAGTAATAATAGGAAGTCCAAATAGGAAAGCACTCACCGGATTTAGGTTAAAAAATTCTTACTTTATTAGCATGAACGTTTTCGGGGTCTCCCCGGTCCTTAGATACATATACAGATACATACAGATTTATGTATCTGAGGACGGGGGAGACCCCGAAAACGTTCATGCTAATAAAGTAAGACGTTTTTAACCTAAATCCGGTGAGTGCTTTCCTATTTGGACTTTATTTATATATATATATATATATATATATATATATATATATATACATATCTCTTAGATGTGCACTCTCACTCCATATAACAGCTGCCAGGGAGCTAGTGAAATCAATAGATGTGAACAAAAAAACTTGCACGTTCTGGTCCTTTTCCAAACAAGTAAAGAGGTTACTGTGATTCTGTGAATAGTGACGTTTCGGGGGGAAAAAAGGTCTGAGGAAGGGGATATTTTGTACCCGAAACATCACTTTTTACTTGTTTGGAAAAGGACCAGAGAGTGAGTGTAAGTTTTTTGTTCACATATATATATATATATATATATATATATATATATATATATATATATATATATAGTTAGCGTGCTTTGACTTTGTAATTTACTGCACCAAGAAAAGGTTTAACAATAATCATGACAACTCTGATCTAATTTTCAGCTTCTAACAACCTCTTTAGAATAACTGCGCCAATAGGGTCACACAAGATGTCCTAATGCCATTGCAGCCAATCAGAAAAAAACAGGATTTAACATGTTTTTGAATGTCTTGGAAGAAAAAGTTAAACTATTATGCTTACGATGGTACAATAAAAAATGTACTTCTTTTATCAAATTTCCTTTTTTTATATTGGTATCTTTTGTTTAAACTTCACTCTTTTCCATGAGAACATACATAAGAAGGCTCAGGAGCGCGCACATGTCTTGAGCACTATATGCCAGCTGTGTTGAACAATGTTATACACATTGTGCTCAAGGGATGTGCATGCTCCTAAGCCTACTTACGTATTCTCTCATGTAAAGGAGAAATATGTTTCAATAAAGTAGCAAAAAAAGAGAGGTAATTGGATAATAGAAGTCAATATGAAAGGTTAAATTCCTAGCTGAGTCAGGAAAGTTTAATTTTGACTTTCATGTCCCTCAAATTGTCAGCATGGTTTTTTGGCATTAACAAAAAGGTTGAAATAATTAACACAAATCAGGAACTAAAAGGCGATTGCCAGAATGTTCATCACCCGCGGTAGCAATAGCCAGCCACTTGTAATGGCTGGTTATTTATCATGCGCCCGCAAACAGGCAAATTTGCTGTTTGCAGGAGCAGGATACATTAGAGCTCCACTTGTAATCTAGCCCTTAGTTTTTCTTTCCCAATACCCGAAAATAAATCCCCCGCAAAATCCAAACATGAATCTAAATACCTGATGTTCCTCAGTTATATGACACAAGCAATTTGTGTGGGTTAAATATCTCAAATGGAAGTACTTCTGATGGACTGGAATTGACTAAAACTATAATAATTGAAGCAATGTCAGAAAATCCCCATTCAGAATACTATTAAAAGGGGTATTTTATTTTAAGCTTTATACAATGTTTGAGCACAAAGCTGATAAAACGTTCTTGTTTTTTTCACAATATTATAATGTAAGAATGCAAAATGTAAAATTTGTTCTATTTGTTTTAGCTCAGGACAAGACTTATTGCGTCAAGTTGCAGGTCCCACCAACAGATCTATAACCTTATATAGCAGATATTTGCTATTTTTTATATGTATATATATATATATATATATATATTAATACATTGGGCTAGATTACAAGTGGCGTGGTATTTTATTTTTGAGATCGCAAAAACTCCTTTAGATTTAAGATGTTTGCTCTAGTCGGGTTGCGTTCATATTACAAGTTCCAAAAAAAAACTCATTTTGTGCAAGCAGTAACCCAAACAGCGCTAAAATCCTAACAAATTATCACGTGCATGTATTCCCCATAGAAATCAATACAGAAAAAAAGTAGAAAAAAACACTTGAATATTGCGCAAACACAATCTCATTTTCTCATTCTCTATAGAAGTCAATGAAGAAAAAACAACAACAACATAGCATTTTCACATTAGCAAATGTAAAATATGTGTAAATACATAGTTAAAATCTTTATTAAAAATGAATATTTCATAATTATATTTTATCATGTATTCATCTACTTAATGGAAAAGGGCCCTAATGCACTTTTATAAATGTCTATATGTGTGTATATACAGTATATATATTTATATTTATGTTTTTATACCTGTCAATACATATATACACATATAAATAAATTGATATATATGTACACATATATAGACATAAATATATATATATATATATATATATATATAAATACACATACATACATACAAATACATATTTAGCAATGTATATGTATGTATCTCAATGTTAAAGCCCTTTGCCTGCCTTATTTTCCCTAACACCTGAGATCTCATATCTTTGAGCCCTTATAAGTTTTTTGTGCAATATTTTTATAAAATCATTTTTATTAGACAGTGGTGTTATGAGTGTAACTGTACTTTGTAATGTATTTTGAAGTGTTTAGTGCAACTTTTTTGTTTCTGAGAACAGTTAACCACAGCTCTGAGATTGCGATAAGGATTGAAGCGTTAATGACGATTGCGCTATCACAATCGCGTTTTCGCTCACCTTGTAATATCAGCACAATTAAAAATGCTTGCAAAAGACTATATTGCTTGAGCAAAACCGTTTGCGCCTCACTTGTAATCTAGCGCATTATATTTAAATCTTTCGGCTAGATTACGAGTTTTGCGTTATGGCTCATAACGCTGCTTTTTTCACTACCTCTGGTATTACGAGTCTTGAAGGTATATCTGTACCACACACTTTTTTGACCGTAATGCAACATAACTACCGCACCTTTCAAAAAAATCCTTTTTCAATGGGACTTCCATAGCGCCGGTATTACGAGTTTGCGGTACAGCCCATAACTACAAGATCCCTACCGTAAACTGAAAGTCAGTAGTTATAGCTTTAATGTTACAAATCCGTAACATAGAACTCATAACTAAAGTGCTAAAAAGTACACTAACACCCATAAACTACCTATTAACCCCTAAACCGAGGCCCTCCCGCATCGCAAACACTAGAATAGAATTATTAACCATTAATCTGCCGCTCCCGACATAGCCGCCACTATAATAAACATATAAACCCCTAAACCGCCATACTCCCGCATCGCAAACACTAGTTAAATATTATTAACCCCTAATCTGCTGTCCCTAACATTGCTGCAACCTACATTACTGTTATTAACCCCTAATCTGCTGCCCCCAAATCGCTGCCACTATACTAAAGTTATAAACCCCTAAACCTAACCCTAAGTGTAACCCTAACACCCACCAACTTTAATATAATTAAAATAAATCTAAATAAAAAATACTATCATTAACTAAATAATTCTTATTTAAAACAAAACACTTACCTATAAAATAAACCCTAAGCTAGCTACAATATAACTAATAGTTACATTGTAGCTATCTTAGGTTTTATTTTTATTTCACAGGCACGTTTGTATTTATTTTAACTAGGTAGACTAGTTAGTAAATAGTTATTAACTATTTACTAACTACCTAGCTAAAATAAATACAAATTTACCTGTAAAATAAAACATAACCTGTCTTACACTAACACCTAACCTTACACTACAATTAAATAAATTACATTAATTAAATACAATTAACTAAATTACCAAAAAAACAAAACACTAAATTACACAAAATAAAAAAGAAATTATCAAATATTTAAACTAATTGTACCTAATCTAATTGCTCTATCAAAATAAAAGCCCCCCGAAAATAAAAAAAAAACCTAGCCTAAACTAAACTGCCAATAGCCCTTAAAAGGGCCTTTTGCAGGGCATTGCCCCAAAGAAATCAGCTCTTTTACCTGTAAAAACAAATACAAACAACCCCCCAACAGTAAAACCCACCACCCACACAACCAAACCCCCCAAATAAAATCCTATCTAAAAAGCCTAAGCTCCCCATTGCCCTGAAAAGGGCATTTGGATGGCCATTACCCTTAAAAGGGCATTTAGCTCTTTTTCAGCCCAAACCCTAAGCTAAAAATAAAACTCACCCAATAAACCCTTAAAAAAACCTAACACTAACCCCCGAAGATCCACTTACAGTTTTTGAAGACTGGACATCCATCATCAACGCAGCCGGGAGAAGTCTTCATCCAAGCGGCAAGAAGTCCTCAACGAAGCCGGGAGAAGTCTTCATCCAAGCGGCAAGAAGTGGTCCTCCAGGTGGGCAGTAGTCTTCATCCAGATGGCATCTTCTATCTTCATCCTTCTGATGCGGAGCGGCTCCATCTTCAAGACATCCGGCGTGGAGCATCCTCTTCATACGGTCCCAGCCGTACACTGAAGGTTCCTTTAAATGACGTCATCCAAGAAGGCGTCCCTTGAATTACGATTGGCTGATAGAATTCTATCAGCCAATCGGAATTAAAGGTGAAAAAATCCTATTGGCTGATGCAATCAGCCAATAGGATTGAGCTTCAATCCTATTGGCTGATCCAATTAGCCAATAGGATTGAACTCACATTCTATTGGCTGATTAGATTTTTTCCAATACAATTTTTTCACCTTTAATTCTGATTGGCTGATAGAATTCTATTAGCCAATCAGAATTTAAGGGATGCCATCTTGGATGATGTCATTTAAAGGAACCTTCAGTGTATGGCTGGGACCGTATGAAGAGGATGCTCTGCACCGGATGTCTTGAAGATGGAGCCGCTCCGCATCGGAAGGATGAAGATAGAAGTTGCCGTCTGGGTGAAGACTTCTGCCCGCCTAGAGGACCACTTCTTGCCGCTTGGATGAAGACTTCTCCCGACTTCGTTGAGGACTTCTTGCTGCTTGGATGAAGACTTCTCCCGGCTTCGTTGAGGATGGATGTTTGGTCTTCAAAATCTGTAAGTGGATCTTCGGGGGTTAGTATTAGGTTTTTTAAGGGTTTATTGGGTGGGTTTTATTTTTAGCTTAGGATTTGGACTGAAAAGAGCTAAATGCCCTTTTAAGGGCAATGCCCATCTAAATGCCCTTTTCAGAGCAATGGGGAGCTTAGGTTTTTTTAGATAGGATTATATTTGGGGGGGTTGGTTGTGTGGGTGGTGGGTTTTACTTTTGGGGGGTTGTTTGTATTTTTTTTACAGGTAAAATAGCTAATTTCTTTGGGGCAATGCCCCGCAAAGGCCCTTTTAAGGGCTATTGGCAGTTTAGTTTAGGCTAGGGTTTTTTTTTATTTTGGGGGACTTTTTTATTTTGATAGGGCTATTAGATTAGGTGTAATTAGTTTAAATATTTGATCATTTCTTTTTTATTTTGTGTAATTTAGTGTTTTCGTTTTTTTTTGTAATTTAGTTAATTGTATTTAATTAATGTAATTTATTTAATTGTACTGTAAGGTTAGGTGTTAGTGTAAGACAGGTTAGGTTTTATTTTACAGGTAAACTTGTATTTATTTTAGCTAGGTAGCTAGTAAATAGTTAATAACTATTTACTAACTAGTCTACCTAGTTAAAATAAATACAAACTTGCCTGTGAAATAAAAATAAAACATAAGATAGATTCAATGTAACTATTAGTTATATTGTAGCTAACAAGGTTTATTTTACAGGTAAGTTTTTATTTAGTTTTAAATAGGAATTATTTAGGTATTAATTGTAATTTTTATTTAGATTTATTTTAATTTTGTTAAAGTTAGTGGGTGTTAGGGTTAGGGTTAGATTTAGGGTTAGGTTTAGGGGTTAACAACTTTAGTATAGTGGCGGCGACATTGGGGGCGGAAGATTAGGGGTTAATAAGTGTATGTAGGTGGCTGTGATGTTAGGGGCGGCAGATTAGGGGTTAATAAGTATAATGTAGGTGTCGGCGATGTCGGGGGCGGCAGATTAGGGGTTAATATGTGTAATGTAGGTGTCTGCGATGTTGGGGGCGGCAGATTAGGGGTGTTTAGACTCTGGTTTTATGTTAGGGTGTTAGGTGTAAACATACATTTTCTTGCCCCATAGGAGTCAATGGGGCTGCGTTACGGAGCTTTACGCTCCTTTATTGCAGGTGTTAGGCTTTTTTTTAGCCGGCTCTCCCCATTGATGTCTATGGGGAAATCGTGCACGAGCACGTAAAACCAGCTCAAAGTAGCGCTGGTATTTGAGTGCAGTATGGAGCTCAATGGAGCTCAACGCTGCTATATTGCCTGCTAATGCTGGGTTTTTGAAAACCTGTAATAGCAGCGCTATAGGGAGGTGAGCAGTGGAAATAATATTAAAGGGATATTAAAAATGACATGCTTTAATTTGTAATCCCAAAAAGGGGTTTAACACATCAGTTAAGTCTTGCTTGGGCACCTTAAGAATTGGCCCTGCAGAGCAGGGAATCACCAGTGGATCAATCAGGAATGGCAATTACACGTACCCACCAATCACTAGCAGTTTCCTCCTCAGAACAAGCAATGCTTGAGGCTCCAAGTGAGACTTTACCTTAAGGCTCTCCAGAAACAGGAGTTAAGAAGCAGAGGTCCTAAGACGGCTGCTCCTTAACTCGTACGCCTCCTCTGAGGCGGCGGAGATAAATCCTGCCCGATCACATGCGATCGGGTTGATTGACACCCGACTGGCTGCAAATTTGCAGGGTGCGGCATTGCACAAGCAGTTCACCAGAACTGCTTGTGCAATGATAAATGCTGACAGTGTATGCTGTCGGCATTTATCGATGTGCCGCACTTTGTTAAATCAGCCCCGTAGGTGTAGTTTCCATTGCTGTTGTAAACTGTGGAACCTAGTAGGATAATAAAACATCCCCATAGACTTTACCAGAGACATTTGTTGTTACCAACACTTTAGGATGAGTAATGCAAAAATGACACAATCTAGCAAATACGAGCGAGCCATTTCTTGCATCAGAATGTATTTTTATTTTTTTATGTAATTCTTCTATTCTTTTTACTCACATAAAATACAGCAGTAAATAAAGCATAATAATGCATTTTAGTAGCATTTCCCTTTGTATCTTCAGTAAAACACACATGTTCCATCCCCCCACATTATACTTAAAGGGACAGTATACTGTAAAATTGATGTTTACAATTACTTTTTTACCAGCTGCAGAATATAAAATGTATGAGATTTGCTTTTTAATACTTATTTGTGTATATGAATTAGCTGATTTTGTGTTTTGAAGCCACAACCTAATAAAATGGGTTGAGCTTGTAGGTATAATCAGATCTCATTACTTTATCACATTGTGTACATATACACGCTTCTTTATCTTATATCTGTCCATAAACCAATCACCAATACTTGGAGAGAACAATGAAAAATTAACATTTTATTACCTCATCTCTTTTATAACCCACTGGGAGTGTAATTTCTTCTACTGACTGTGTTAACACAGCTTGGCCTAAAGGCCAAAAACTGTCAGGATGGGTGGAGATACCACAGGCTACATAAACTATTTCAAATGCCAATATAAGGGTAATGGAAAAACTTGTAAATAATTTAATACACTCCAGCAGGTAAAGTGGATCATTGGGAACAAATTAAAGGGGAAACAATGTTTGAGTAAACTGTCCCTTTAAGCCTTGAACAGGTCAGACCACCTATGTATTATAAAGATTAGTGCGTATTGTGTTTAGGAAGTAGTAGGAAGCACAACATACTTAAAGGGCCATGATACCCAAATGTTGATACACTTGAAAGTGATGCAGCATAGCTGTAAAAAGCTGACTAGAAAATATCACCTGAACATCTCTATGTAAAAAGAAAGATATTTTACCTCAAACGTTCCTCAGTAGCCACATCCCATTGTTAAGGACTTCTAAGCAGCAAATAAGTATGTCTGTCCCGGGACAGCTAAGGGGCAAGCTTGCGTGCACACTCATCTTATTTCCCTATTCAGTTTAAGGAAGTTTATGAAATCTCATGAGTTAAGTGAAATCTCATGCGATCACAGTAAAAGAGTTCATGACCTCAGCACTGTTGATGCTGATTGGCTGCTGTTTATTTCTTTATTTTTTACCTGCAGATGGGCAGCAGCTGAGTATAAGTTTTTACACAGAACTTACTCTGCTGAGCTGAGGAGATTGTGAGGTAAAATATCTTCCTTTTTTACATAGAGATGCTCAGGTGATATTTTCCTGTCAGCTTTTTACAGTTATACTGCATCAGTTTCAAGTGATTAAGCATATGAGTATTATGTCCCTTTAAGTAAGGACAAAGAGCACTGTGTTTTAGAAAGATGTTTTGTTAAAAGAGAAAAGCGCCATTGACTGAAGATATCTCCATCATTGTGACAATGACATTTTGAGCAAAAAGGACATACAGACAGGAAAAGAAGGACAGTATAAAATGACAAAATGCTTAATTGGCCTAATAAGCAGGAAGGAAATAAAATGCTGTAAAGATATTATAAATTTTGACTTTTGTGAATTAGTTTAACATTTTAAAGAGATGACTAACTGAATAAAAATGAATCTCCTATATTAGTTAAGGGATACGAAACAAAAAAAATTTCTTTCATGGTTCAAATAGAGCATGTGATGTTATACAACTTTCTAATGTATTTCTATTATCAAATGTTCTTGGTTCTTTTAGGAACTTTTGTTGAAAAGCAACGACTTCTGCTTAGGAGCGGGACCATTTCTGGAGCACTATATGGCAGCAGTTTTGCAAGAATGTTATCCATTTGCAAAAGCACCAGATGGCAGAACTATTTCCTGCCATTTAGTGCTCCAGATGACTACCTAGGTATCTCTTCAACACAGAATATCATGGGAACCAAACAAACTTGATGTTTGGATTTCATATCCCTTTAAGTATGGTAGTATTAAAAGGGCTAGAAAGGTCAATATTGAAATGTACATGGGTGCATTTAAATTTTAAATAGAAGCATTTTTGCAATATATTTCTATTAGCACAACTGCTTCTAGTAAAAAATATTGCTGTTTTTCAGGTGCATACACACATTTACTGTGAGGTTCCATGCACCGGTATTCAAGCTCAAAGAGCTGGCAGTGGTGTCTATGGTGTCTGTGAAGACTTCATTTGTGTCATATAATTTGTGTCACTCTCTGAGAAGATATGGGGGCCCATTTATCAAGCTCCGAATGGAGCTTGTGGGCCCGTGTTTCTGGCGAGTCTTAAGACCACTGCTCCATAACCCTGTCCGCCTGCTCTGATGAGGTGGACAGGAATCACCGGAAATCAGGTCCGCAAGACCTTTGATAAATAGGCCCCATGGTGTTTAAATATTAGTGCACGGGTCCTCGCAGCATATGTGCATATGCCTCTGAAAAACAGTAATAAGCATTTTTGCTAATGGAAATATATTGCAAAAATGCTTCCATTTAAAACTGAAATAAACCTGTGCACGTTTCAATCTTGACCTTTTTATAATTTTAAATGACCCTGCAACAATGCTACACAACGTTTACCTAGATCAGATCATAGGCATATTTAAATTTGTCTCTAATTCTCCACAGAAAAAAGTCCAGGAATGTGGAGGACTTTAATCTTCATTTCTAACAATATTATTTGCTATGCTGATGTAGAATCACTGTCCTATATGTGAAAAAAAAAAACAGCAGCATATTCAAATTTAGTAATGGTTTGAAACCCCCAAAGAAATGAAAGTGCTTTCTTTTGTTCGCTGTTTTCATCAAGTAACATTCCAAGCACAAGGTTCGAAAGAAAATGTTTATGGACTTGTCATCCTACTTTTAATGCATCAGATATAACCGAACAAACCAGGCCATTTGTTCTTTCACATACATGCAGATTCACACTTATTGTTAGATGAGAAAGAATAATCCAAATCAATACATGGGAGGATCTGTAGATTGTTATAGAACACTAGACCATGGACAAGATTCATTTACCCTTTCACTTGCCAATGAGCATCACTGTAAAGCTGAGATCATGTTCGGAATTTATGACCTAGTGCTTTACCTTCTTACTTGGGTGTTTCTACCATTAACTGAACAAAACCTTTTTGCTAAACAGTTAAAACAATCACAACTGCAACCACTTTAGAAATATGCTTGTATTGTGGTAAATGTATATGTTTGTAGATGTAGACTACTCATATGTTTGTTTTATTATAGAAAAGTAGCTGGAAAGGAGATGCATTTCAGAAATTTAGCATGGGCCCTGCAGGGGTGTGGTCATGGATTTTCGCCCTAAACTTCGGCCAAGAATACAGAATTCATACAGACTTACCTGTGTGAAGTATCTCACCTTGAGGTTGTGTCTCACTATTTTAAAACGGATGAGGTTGTCTCCATTTTCTTTCTTTCTTTTTACATTTTTTCAGGTGTAAATATTAATGACGTACACATTTTTCGTGTTGCAGGAATTTTTTTCTCAAATGGGTTTTATTGAATATACGCTATTGTGTACAACTATTCAAATACCTAGTGCTATGAAATCTGGCAGTGCGTAACAAATAAATGACAATACTATAATAATAATAATAATAATAATAATAATAATAATAATAAAAAAGCAAGTTTTACAATTTGGAGAAATCTGAAGAATATGTTCTAAGGCTAACTTGTGCTTGATTTCTGATTTTACATCATTTTATATTAACCTTTTGAGAAGAAAAAAAAAAAAAAAAAAAAAAAAAAAGGATTGATTTACCTTGTAATGGAGCAGCCGATACAATTACTTCTTCCAGGCCCGGTGCACTTTGAACATGAAGCATCACAGGATATACAGCCCTCAGATTTATCCAGATATTGTCCTAAGAAAAAACAAGAGCAAATAAGTTTGCTTGATATCAGTGCACAACAATTCAGAAAAGCCATAACAAACAAGAATGAAGACAAATCAAAATGTTTATACAGGGAGATGAAACCCTTTGACATTGTAATAGAAATGTTTTAGTTACGAATATAAAAAAACTTTTTTTGTTTGCTTTTTTTTTTTTTTAAAAAAAAAGCACTTGTCTAATACTTGTAAGTGTGCACAAAAATAAATAAATTCTGTACCTAGTTTTCCTTAGCTTCACACAAGACAGTGATGGTTTGGAGCAGTGGATGAACTTAATTACAGCTATCTCTAATTAACCACAAACATACTAGGGATTTCAATTAATTTTGCAACTCATTATTAATAAAGTCCCATAAACCATATATAATGACTACAACTTCCCTTTAAAGTGAATGTCAAGTCACGTTCACCCCTCTTCCTCATCTTGTTAATTACCGAAAATAAACGTTAGTTTAAGTCATAATTGTTTTATAATTTAAGACTAAAACCATAATCGAAGGATTTATAACCCTACTTCGCTTACTTTCTTCCTCCGCCCGCCATCTTGTCCCTCGTATCTTATTTGATTGACATCGCCTTTAACGAATTATAGCTCATACCCCGTGGCGTCCAGCCCCTTTTTGCACACGTAATGCGATCAAACTGCGCATGCATTCCCTAACAAATCGTCATTGACAATCCATGCTCGTTCACGTGTAGCGCATGCGCAAACAATTCCTAACACCTAACGCATGCGCAATGTCTATCTACCTGTCAATCGCGATCCCCCGCCGCAATCCCTAAAGTGTTTAACCCCTAAACCGGCGCTCCCGGACCCCGCCGCCATCTACCTTACCTCCCCCGCCGCCATCTACCTTACCTACCCCGCCGCCATCTACCTTAGCTACCCCACCGCCATCTACCTTAGCTACCCCGCCGCCATCTACCTTAGCTACCCCGCCGCCATCTACCTTAGCTACCCCGCCGCCATCTACCTTACCTACTTACTAAAGTGAGCCCCTTACACCGCCGCCATCTACCTTGCCTACCCCCTAAAGTGAGCTCCTACCCCGCCGCCATCTATTTTAAAAATATTAACCCCTAATCTAATCCCCCCACACCGCCGCCAGCTATATTAACTATATTAACCCTAATTATATTAGGGTTAATATAGTTAATATCGTTATTATATTATATATATATTAAGTATAATAACCCCATCTAACTCTAACATCCCTAACTAAATTATTATTAAAATAAATCTAATTAATATTAATATTCTAAATACTTACCTATAAAATAAACCCTAAAATAATAAATAATTAATAATTACATTGTAGCGATTTTAGGGTTTATATTTATCTTACAGGCAACTTACAGGCAAAAGTACAAGGACAGAGTGCACCCAAGTACCCCGGATCAGTGACGGGGTACTTGGGTGCACTCTGTCCTTGTACTTTTTTGTATAACATTGACAAAGGCACAATGCAGTGCCGAAACGTTTGTTTTTTAAACTGAAACAATAAATACTAAGTTTTATTGCAAAGACCAGTGAGCTGCCTGCTTTTTGGAGAGAATATATATATATATATATATAATATAATAACGATATTAACTATATTAACCCTAATATAATTAGGGTTAATATATATAATATAATAACTATTAACTATATTAACCCTAATATAATTAGGGTTAATATAGCTGGCGGCAGTGTAGGGGGATTAGATTAGGGGTTAATGTGTTTAATATAGGAGGCGGCGGTGTAGGGGGATTAAATTAGGGGTTAATATTTTTAAAATAGATGGCGGTGGGGTAGGAGCTCACTTTAGGGGGTAGGTAAGGTAGATGGCGGCGGGGTAGGAGCTCACTTTAGGGGGTAGGTAAGGTAGATGGCAGCGGGGTAGCTAAGATAGATGGCGGCGGGGTAGCTAAGGTAGATGGCGGCGGGGTAGCTAAGGTAGATGGCGGCGGGTTAGCTAAGGTAGATGGCGGCGGGGTAGCTAAGGTAGATGGCGGCGGGGTAGCTAAGGTAGATGGCAGCGGGGTAGCTAAGGTAGATGGAGGCGTGGTAGCTAAGGTAGATGGCGGCGGGGTAGCTAAGGTAGATGGCGGCGGGGTAGCTAAGGTAGATGGCGGCGGGGTAGCTAAGGTAGATGGCGGCGGGGTAGCTAAGGTAGATGGCGGCGGGGAAGCTAAGGTAGATGGCGGCGGGGTAGCTAAGGTAGATGGCGGCGGGTTAGCTAAGGTAGATGGCGGCGGGGTAGCTAAGGTAGATGGCGGCGGGGTAGCTAAGGTAGATGGCGGCGGGGTAGCTAAGGTAGATGGCGCCGGGGTAGCTAAGGTAGATGGCAGCGGGGTAGCTAAGGTAGATGGCGGCGGGGTAGCTAAGGTAGATGGCGGTGGGGTAGCTAAGGTAGATGGAGGCGGGGTAGCTAAGGTAGATGGCGGCGGGGTAGCTAAGGTAGATGGCGGCGGGGTAGCTGAGGTAGATGACGGCGGGGGAGCTAAGGTAGATGGCGGCGGGGGAGCTAAGGTAGATGGCGGCGGGGGAGCTAAGGTAGATGGCGGCGGGGGAATTAAGGTAGATGGCGGCGGGGTAGCTAAGGTAGATGGCGGCGGGGTAGGTAAGGTAGATGGCGGCGGGGTAGGTAAGGTAGATGGCTGCGGGGTAGCTAAGGTAGATGGCGGCGGGGTAGCTGAGGTAGATGACGGCGGGGTAGCTGAGGTAGATGGTGGCGGGGTAGCTAAGTTAGATGGCGGCGGGGGAGCTAAGGTAGATGGCGGCGGGGGAGCTAAGGTAGATGGCGGCGGGGGAGCTAAGGTAGATGGCGGCGGGGTAGCTAAGGTAGATGGCGGCGGGGTAGGTAAGGTAGATGGCGGCGGGGTAGGTAAGGTAGATGGCTGCGGGGTAGGTAAGGTAGATGGCGGCGGGGGAGCTAAGGTAGATGGCGGTGAGTAGCTAAGGTAGATGGCGGCGGGGTAGCTAAGGTAGATGGCGGCGGGGTAGCTAAGGTAGATGGCGGCGGGGTAGCTAAGTTAGATGGCGGCGGGGTAGGTAAGGTAGATGGCGGCGGGGGAGGTAAGGTAGATGGTGGCGGGGGAGGTAAGGTAGATGGCGGCGGGGGAGGTAAGGTAGATGGCGACGGGGTCTGGGAGCGGCGATTTAGGGGTTAATAACTTTATTAGGTGGCGGCGGGGTCCGGGAGCGGCGGTTTAGGGGTTAATACATTTTTTGCGCATGTTAACAGCTGTTTCAAAATGCATGCGTAAATTGTTGTCTCCTCGGGAGTGCGCTTCAAGCCTACGTAAGAGAGCAGGAGGGACTGCTCTATAAGCAATACCGGAAGTCAAGGATGGGAGGAGTTGGCGTTCAAGATGTAGATAAGTTATAAATTAAATTATAATATCACAAGATGCTTATTTTCCAAAATAAATATTGCGGTTTACATTGCAAGTATATTGAGAATTAATAATGTTCATTAGAAAGCATATAATTTACATTCACTTTAAGAAAAGTAGTTATCATGTTTAATTTTTTTCTTAAAGCAATACGAAACACACATTTTTAAATTTCTTTGATCAATTTTGCTTCATTCGATTAGCCAATGAGAAGAGGGATATATGTACATTTTTAAAATTGCATGCTCTAATTGAAAGTTTGATTTTGACTTTACTGTCCCTATAAGTACATATATATACTATGGGTATATGGAATACAATTAACACTCTTGTATTAAAAGATGGAAATGCCAATGTTTCACTAGGTTTATTTGAATTCACACAGCCAGCAGATTTATATATATATATATATATATATATATATATATATATATATATATAATTATACTGTAAAATAGTATATTATGTATTTTAATTGTTTGCCATTGTTAGAAACGTGTTTTTAATTTTTGTTGTGTTTTTTTTTATTTTTAGGAACAATTGTGTATTGCGCAGATGACAGTGGCTGCAATTTTTTAATTTACAATAGTGTGTTTTTAAACTTTGTTTTATGTACATAGCATTTTTTAAAAAGAAGACGTTTGATTAACATTATATGTATTGAGCATCTACAAAACTGTACATTTTCACTGTACAGAATGGGTCTGTGTCTATTATGACGATCAAACTGTACGAAACGTGTTTACTTTTAATGTCACGTAAAACCTCTCTGAACATGGAGATCCTGCTTTGAACATTCCACCAACGGCAGAGAACCCTCACATCCCACAGTGAAGTGTACTAAAACACCTCTAGACTATCTTTACCGATATAGCGCAACTGCTGAAACCCGCGCTGCACGTAATTTCACCTTGCACATCAGGGAATCACATAAACCCCACCGGCAGTTCATAAACTTTTGAAACTGACGGCGCATAAGAAAATTAAAAAAAAAGTTAAATCTCCCGTAAAACTCTAACTCGCCTCCAAAAAATAAAACCGACACGTAAAAACCCCTATATCTGCAATCCCCCCACATCGCAACTAATAATAAAATTATTAACCCCTAAACCGACAACCCCCCACAATGCAATATGCCTAATTAAACTATTAACCCCTCATCCGCCATTCACCCACATTGCAATCTACCTAATAAAAGTATTAACCCCTAAACCGCCAAACCCCCACATCGCAAAGTAACTAATTAACTTATTAACGCCTAAACTGCCAACCCCCCCACAACGCAAATAACTAATTTAATTTCTAAGCCCCCTAACCTAACACCCCCTAAATTAACCCCAAATTACATAAAATACTAAATTACAATTAAAATAAACAATCCTAATAGTACTAAAAAAAAACTAAGATTAAATTAATCTAAAAATAAAAAAATAAAAAAATCTAACATTACAAAAAATAATAAACCAAATTATCAAAAATAAAAAAATTAAACCTAATCCCTAAGAAAATAAAAAGCCCCCCCCCAATATAAAAACACCCCCTAATCTAATACTACACTAAAAATAGCCCTTAAAAAGGCTTTTTGTAGGGCATTGTAGGACATTGCCCTAAGTTAAACACCCACCAAACCCCCAAAACAAAAAAAAACAAACGCTAAAAAACCTAAGCTACCCATTGCCCCTAAAATGGCATTTGTATGGACATTGCCCTTAAAGGGGCATTCAGCTCTTTTACTGTCCAATAAAATCCATAAAAAAAATAAAATAAAAAATAGCCTAAGTCTAATCCCCATATAGGTACTCCCGGTTCCTGAAGTCCGGCGGTGAAGTCTTCTTCCAAGCGGCAACATCGTCTGCCATCACGGCGACCTCTTCTATCTTTATCCAGGACCGCTGAACTGAAGACCGGCTACCGCGGAGCCATGGAGCATGGAGGATCCTCTTCGTACAATCACCGCCGTACAATGAATATTGAATGCAAGTTACGCATTTAAATATGGCGTACCTTGCATTCATAGGATGAGAGCTACTGAAATCCTATTGGCTGATTTAAAAAAGAGCTGAATGCCCTTTTAAGGGCAATGCCCATACAAATGCCCCTTTAGGGGCAATGGGTAGTTTAGGATTTTTTCGTGTTAGTTTTTTTTATTTTGGGGGGTTTGGTGGGTGTGTGGGTGGGGGGTTACTGTTAAGGGGAACTTAGTTTTTTTTTAAATGTAAAAGAGCTTATTAATTTAGAGCAATGCCCTACAAAAAGGCCCTTTTAAGGGCTATTGGTGATTGGGGGTGTTTTTATTTTGGGGGGCTTTTTTATTTTCATAGGGATTAGGTTTAAAAAAAAAATTTATAATTTGGTTTATTATTTTCTGTAATGTTAGACATTTTTATTTTTTGTAATTTTAGATTCATTTAAACTTGTTTTTTTTTTTTTTAAAGTAATGTTAGGTTTTTTTTATTTTAATTGTAATTTAGTTTTTTTTAATTTTAGGTAATTGGGGTTAATTTAGGGTGTTAGGTTAGGGGTTTAGTAATTTACATAGTTATTTACGTTGTGGGGGGTTGGCGGTTTAGGAGTTAATAGCTTAATTAGGTTAATTGCGTTGTGGGGGGTTGGCGGTTTAGGGGTTAATATACTTTATTAAGTAGTTTGCGATGTGGGTGAATGGCAGATTAGGAGTTAATAGTTTAATTACGCATATTGCGATATGGGGGTTCGGCGGATAAGGGGTTAATATACTTTATAAGGTAATTTGCGATGTGGGTGAATGGTGGATTAGGGGTTAATAGTTTAATTAGGCATATTGCGATGTGGGGGTTCGGCGGTTTAGGGGTTAATATACTTTGTTAGCTATTACAGTGGGGGATTGCGGTTGACAGGTAGATATTGCGCATGTGTTAGGTGTTAGTTTATAATTTCCCAATTTTCGACGTGTAAGTCCTTGCGCTGAATATGTGATACTAACTTGCGAAACGGTTCTAACTTAGCTTATGGGAGTAAAATTAGCGGGCGATGGGTGAATGCGGCGCCGTATATGTGATAGCAAAACCGGACTAAAGACTGGCGTCGCTGGCTTTTGCGGGCGATGCCGCATATGTAATCTTGGCCGTGATCCTTTTAGAACATTTCACCTGCACTTTCGATTGCAATATGGATACCTTTACAACATAGCACTATTATGATGATGCTTTGAACATTGGGTATTGGTCTTTGAGCAAACAGAAAAAAAAATAAGGAGTACTTTGCATAAATAATTTGACAGATACGATAAGGAAGTCTGCTCTTCCTACCAGCTCGGCCCTTTTTGGCCTAGATCACAAGTGGAGCACTAATTTATTGCACGACCATAAACGGGCAAATTCGCATGATAAATAACCAGCCATTACAAGTGTAAAATAACCTCCATTTTTTTTTATTTATTTTTTTAATAAAAAAAAAACATGCAAAAAGCAGTTTTGAGGGTTTAAAGTTGGCGAGTATGGGGTGTTAGAAAAAATAGCACTGAAAAGTGCCTTTACATTGCAGTCTATGAGAATTGTGTGTTCCCTGTAAATATATATGTATTTGAATATATTCATATACTATATTTATGTGTTAATATGTGTATATACATATATATCTATGTGTTAATATGTGTATATACATATATATCTATGTGTTAATATGTGTATATAGATATATATTTATGTGTTAATATGTGTATATAGATATATATTTATGTGTTAATATGTGTATATACATATATATTTATGTGTTAATATGTGTATATACATATATATTTATGTGTTAATATGTGTATATACATATATATCTATGTGTTAATATGTGTATATACATATATATTTATGTGTTAATATGTGTATATACATATATATTTATGTGTTAATATGTGTATATACATATATATCTATGTGTTAATATGTGTATATACATATATATTTATGTGTTAATATGTGTATATACATATATATTTATGTGTTAATATGTGTATATACATATATATTTATGTGTTAATATGTGTATATACATATATATCTATGTGTTAATATATTCATATACATATATATCTATGTGTTAATATGTGTATATACATATATATCTATGTGTTAATATGTGTATATACATATATATCTATGTGTTAATATGTGTATATATACATATATATATTTATGTGTTAATATGTGTATATACATATATATCTATGTGTTAATATGTGTATATATACATATATATTTATGTGTTAATATGTGTATATACATATATATTTATGTGTTAATATGTGTATATACATATATATTTATGTGGTAATATGTGTATATACATATATATCTATGTGTTAATATGTGTATATACATATATATCTATGTGTTAATATGTGTATATAGATATATATTTATGTGTTAATATGTGTATATAGATATATATCTATGTGTTAATATGTGTATATACATATATATTTATGTGTTAATATGTGTATATACATATATATTTATGTGTTAATATGTGTATATATACATATATATTTATGTGTTAATATGTGTATATAGATATATAGTTATGTGTTAATATGTGTATATACATATATATTTATGTGTTAATATGTTTATATAGATATATATTTATGTGGTAATATGTGTATATACATATATATTTATGTGTTAATATGTGTATATACATATATATTTATGTGTTAATATGTGTATATACATATATATTTATGTGTTAATATGTGTATATAGATATATATTTATGTGTTAATATGTGTATATACATATATATTTATGTGTTAATATGTGTATATACATATATATCTATGTGTTAATATGTGTATATACAGATATATTTATGTGCTAATATGTGTATATACATATATATCTATGTGTTAATATGTATATATACATATATATTTATGTGTTAATATGTGTATATACATATATATATATGTGTTAATATGTGTATATACATATATATTTATGTGTTAATATGTGTATATACATATATATCTATGTGTTAATATGTGTATATACATATATATCTATGTGTTAATATGTGTATATACATATATATCTATGTGTTAATATGTGTATATACATATATATCTATGTGTTAATATGTGTATATACATATATATCTATGTGTTAATATGTGTATATACATATATATGTGTTAATATGTGTATATACATATATATTTATGTGTTAATATGTGTATATACATATATATCTATGTGTTAATATGTGTATATACATATATATCTATGTGTTAATATGTGTATATACATATATATCTATGTGTTAATATGTGTATATACATATATATCTATGTGTTAATATGTGTATATAGATATATATTTATGTGTTAATATGTGTATATACATATATATCTATGTGTTAATATGTGTATATATACATATATATCTATGTGTTAATATGTGTATATACATATATATCTATGTGTTAATATGTGTATATACATATATATTTATGTGTTAATATGTGTATATACAGATATATTTATGTGCTAATATGTGTATATACATATATATCTATGTGTTAATATGTATATATACATATATATTTATGTGTTAATATGTGTATATACATATATATATATGTGTTAATATGTGTATATACATAGATATCTATGTGTTAACATGTGTATATAGATATATATTTATGTGTTAATATGTGTATATACATATATATTTATGTGTTAATATGTGTATATACATATATATATATATATATATATATATATGTGTTAATATGTGTATATACATATATATTTATGTGTTAATATGTGTATATACATATATATCTATGTGTTAATATGTGTATATACATATATATTTATGTGTTAATATGTGTATATAGATATATATTTATGTGTTAATATGTGTATATACATATATATTTATGTGTTAATATGTGTATATAGATATATATTTATGTGTTAATATGTGTATATACATATATATTTATGTGTTAATATGTGTATATACATATATATTTATGTGTTAATATGTGTATATACATATATATTTATGTGTTAATATGTGTATATACATATATATATATATGTGTTAATATGTGTATATACATATATATTTATGTGTTAATATGTGTATATACATATATATCTATGTGTTAATATGTGTATATACATATATATCTATGTGTTAATATGTGTATATACATATATATCTATGTGTTAATATGTGTATATACATATATATCTATGTGTTAATATGTGTATATACATATATATCTATGTGTTAATATGTGTATATACATATATATATATGTGTTAATATGTGTATATACATATATATTTATGTGTTAATATGTGTATATACATATATATCTATGTGTTAATATGTGTATATACATATATATCTATGTGTTAATATGTGTATATACATATATATCTATGTGTTAATATGTGTATATACATATATATCTATGTGTTAATATGTGTATATAGATATATATTTATGTGTTAATATGTGTATATACATATATATCTATGTGTTAATATGTGTATATATACATATATATCTATGTGTTAATATGTGTATATACATATATATCTATGTGTTAATATGTGTATATACATATATATTTATGTGTTAATATGTGTATATACAGATATATTTATGTGCTAATATGTGTATATACATATATATTTATGTGTTAATATGTGTATATACATATATATTTATGTGTTAATATGTGTATATACATATATATCTATGTGTTAATATGTGTATATACATATATATTTATGTGTTAATATGTGTATATACATATATATTTATGTGTTAATATGTGTATATACATATATATCTATGTGTTAATATGTGTATATACATATATATTTATGTGTTAATATGTGTATATACATATATATTTATGTGTTAATATGTATATATACATATATATTTATGTGTTAATATGTGTATATACATATATATCTATGTGTTAATATATTCATATACATATATATCTATGTGTTAATATGTGTATATACATATATATATCTATGTGTTAATATGTGTATATACATATATATCTATGTGTTAATATGTGTATATATACATATATATTTATGTGTTAATATGTGTATATACATATATATCTATGTGTTAATATGTGTATATATACATATATATTTATGTGTTAATATGTGTATATACATATATATCTATGTGTTAATATGTGTATATATACATATATATTTATGTGTTAATATGTGTATATACATATATATTTATGTGTTAATATGTGTATATACATATATATTTATGTGGTAATATGTGTATATACATATATATCTATGTGTTAATATGTGTATATACATATATATCTATGTGTTAATATGTGTATATAGATATATATTTATGTGTTAATATGTGTATATAGATATATATCTATGTGTTAATATGTTTATATACATATATATTTATGTGTTAATATGTGTATATACATATATATTTATGTGTTAATATGTGTATATATACATATATATTTATGTGTTAATATGTGTATATAGATATATAGTTATGTGTTAATATGTGTATATACATATATATTTATGTGTTAATATGTTTATATAGATATATATTTATGTGGTAATATGTGTATATACATATATATTTATGTGTTAATATGTGTATATACATATATATTTATGTGTTAATATGTGTATATACATATATATTTATGTGTTAATATGTGTATATAGATATATATTTATGTGTTAATATGTGTATATACATATATATTTATGTGTTAATATGTGTATATACATATATATTTATGTGTTAATATGTGTATATACATATATATTTATGTGTTAATATGTGTATATACATATATATCTATGTGTTAATATGTGTATATACATATATATCTATGTGTTAATATGTGTATATACATATATATTTATGTGTTAATATGTGTATATACATATATATTTATGTGTTAATATGTGTATATACATATATATCTATGTGTTAATATGTGTATATACATATATATCTATGTGTTAATATGTGTATATACAGATATATTTATGTGCTAATATGTGTATATACATATATATCTATGTGTTAATATGTATATATACATATATATTTATGTGTTAATATGTGTATATACATATATATATATGTGTTAATATGTGTATATACATATATATTTATGTGTTAATATGTGTATATACATATATATCTATGTGTTAATATGTGTATATACATATATATCTATGTGTTAATATGTGTATATACATATATATCTATGTGTTAATATGTGTATATACATATATATCTATGTGTTAATATGTGTATATACATATATATCTATGTGTTAATATGTGTATATACATATATATCTATGTGTTAATATGTGTATATACATATATATTTATGTGTTAATATGTGTATATACATATATATCTATGTGTTAATATGTGTATATACATATATATCTATGTGTTAATATGTGTATATACATATATATCTATGTGTTAATATGTGTATATACATATATATCTATGTGTTAATATGTGTATATACATATATATCTATGTGTTAATATGTGTATATAGATATATATTTATGTGTTAATATGTGTATATACATATATATCTATGTGTTAATATGTGTATATATACATATATATCTATGTGTTAATATGTGTATATACATATATATCTATGTGTTAATATGTGTATATACATATATATTTATGTGTTAATATGTGTATATACAGATATATTTATGTGCTAATATGTGTATATACATATATATCTATGTGTTAATATGTATATATACATATATATTTATGTGTTAATATGTGTATATACATATATATATATGTGTTAATATGTGTATATACATATATATCTATGTGTTAATATGTGTATATAGATATATATTTATGTGTTAATATGTGTATATACATATATATTTATGTGTTAATATGTGTATATACATATATATATATATATGTGTGTTAATATGTGTATATACATATATATTTATGTGTTAATATGTGTATATACATATATATCTATGTGTTAATATGTGTATATACATATATATTTATGTGTTAATATGTGTATATAGATATATATTTATGTGTTAATATGTGTATATACATATATATTTATGTGTTAATATGTGTATATAGATATATATTTATGTGTTAATATGTGTATATACATATATATTTATGTGTTAATATGTGTATATACATATATATTTATGTGTTAATATGTGTATATACATATATATTTATGTGTTAATATGTGTATATACATATATATATATATGTGTTAATATGTGTATATACATATATATCTATGTGTTAATATGTGTATATACATATATATTTATGTGTTAATATGTGTATATACATATATATTTATGTGTTAATATGTGTATATACATATATATTTATGTGTTAATATGTGTATATATATATATATATATTTATGTGTTAATATGTGTATATACATATATATTTATGTGTTAATATGTGTATATACATATATATTTATGTGTTAATATGTGTATATACATATATATATATGTGTTAATATGTGTATATACATATATATCTATGTGTTAATATGTGTATATACATATATATTTATGTGTTAATATGTGTATATACATATATATCTATGTGTTAATATGTGTATATACATATATATCTATGTGTTAATATGTGTATATACATATATATCTATGTGTTAATATGTGTATATACATATATATTTATGTGTTAATATGTGTATATACATATATATCTATGTGTTAATATGTGTATATACATATATATCTATGTGTTAATATGTGTATATACATATATATCTATGTGTTAATATGTGTATATACATATATATTTATGTGTTAATATGTGTATATACATATATATCTATGTGTTAATATGTGTATATACATATATATCTATGTGTTAATATGTGTATATACATATATATCTATGTGTTAATATGTGTATATACATATATATTTATGTGTTAATATGTGTATATACATATATATTTATGTGTTAATATGTGTATATACATATATATATATATATATGTTAATATGTGTATATACATATATATCTATGTGTTAATATGTGTATATACATATATATCTATGTGTTAATATGTATATATACATATATATTTATGTGTTAATATGTGTATATACATATATATTTATGTGTTAATATGTGTATATACATATATATCTATGTGTTAATATGTGTATATACATATATATCTATGTGTTAATATGTGTATATACATATATATCTATGTGTTAATATGTGTATATACATATATATCTATGTGTTAATATGTGTATATACATATATATTTATGTGTTAATATGTGTATATACATATATATTTATGTGTTAATATGTGTATATACATATATATCTATATGTTAATATGTGTATATACATATATATTTATGTGTTAATATGTGTATATACATATATATCTATGTGTTAATATGTGTATATACATATATATCTATGTGTTAATATGTGTATATACATATATATTTATGTGTTAATATGTGTATATACATATATATTTATGTGTTAATATGTGTATATACATATATATCTATGTGTTAATATGTGTATATACATATATATTTATGTGTTAATATGTGTATATACATATATATCTATGTGTTAATATGTGTATATACATATGTATCTATGTGTTAATATGTGTATATATACATATATATTTATGTGTTAATATGTGTATATACATATATATTTATGTGTTAATATGTGTATATACATATATATTTATGTGTTAATATGTGTATATACATATATATCTATGTGTTAATATGTGTATATACATATATATCTATGTGTTAATATGTGTATATACATATATATTTATGTGTTAATATGTGTATATACATATATATTTATGTGTTAATATGTGTATATACATATATATCTATGTGTTAATATATTCATATACATTTACAATATGCTGCCCATCGCTGCACGACTTACCCCCTTCACTGCACTAGTTCTCATGCCAAGTCTCACAGAATGAGAAAGAGGCTCCCATTGGAGCCTATGGAAGCGTGCTCTGATGAGTGCAAAGCTTTCGTGCAATGCATGCTCTGGTATTACTAAGTGGAGCGCAAATACCGCTTTCATGGAAGCAATATTTTGCACTCCACTAATATTCTAGCCCATTATTTGGTTTTAGCAGAAACAGCTATTACATATAAAAAAATAAACAAACTTAAAGGGTCATAAAACACAACATTTTTCTTCCATGATTTAGATAGATAATACAATTTTAAACAACTTTAAAATTAACTTTTATTATTTCATTTGCTTCATTCTTTTGGTATTCTTTGTTAAAGGATCAGCAATGCACTACTTGGAACTAGCTGAAAACCAATCAAGAGGCATTTATGTTCTGCCACCAATCAGCAGCTTCTGATCCTATCTAGGTATACTTTTCACAAAGGATATAACGAGAACAAATCAAATTAGATAGAAATAAAATGTTATTTCAAATAGCATGCAATACCTAAATCAGGAAAGAAAAAAATTGTGTTTCATGTGCCTTTAACGGGACAGTGTACACCAATTTCATATTACTGAATGTAAGAGGTACTGCTATAATGAATAATATGCACAGATACTGATCTAAAAAGCCAGTTTAAAAACTTTCAAAAACTTACTTAGAAGCTCCCAGTTTAGCTCTGTTGCCAGTAGCGGAACTACTCAACAGAAGGCCCTGGTGCAAGATTTGTCTGGGCCCCCCCAAAGGTAACTCAGCAGAAAGCAAAAGTATCAATATACATTCTGCTCTGTATAATGATTTTGAGGATAGAAATATAGATCAATAGACAGATGGACCTACAACCTGCACTAATAAAATGCTCCCCTGCATTAGGATTGTAAACATTCTGCACACAGCTATGTATAGGCTGGCTATTATGGGCCCCCTCTTGGGCCCTGGTGCGACTGCACCTGCTGCACCAATGGTAGTTCCACCCCTGACTGTTGCTGAGGTTAGGCTGGGAGACCCAGTGAAAGGGGCTGGTAAAAGCAGAAAGAGCAGACCCCCCCCCCCTTCTTCCCTGCATATGAAAAGACCCAGTACACACACAGGAACACCAGGAATCTGTAGACTTCTGTCTACATCTGATACTTTGGGGCTTAGGTAGGACTCTGAAAATCAGCACATTATTAAAAAATAAGCAAAACTTTACATTGTTAGAAAAACATACCCAGATGGGCTATATAAATGGATCATCTACAAAACATTTATGCAATGAAAAATCTAATGTACAATGTCCCTTTAAAGGAACAATTTCACATAGATTGCATGGGTATCTGCAACTTGTATATGAAGTTATTAAAGGGAAAACAATTTTACAGTACATTGTCCATCTAAAAAAAAGTCTATAAATGTCTGAACCAAGAATATAAAACAAAAAACAAAAACCTGGAGACTATAACATTCATGCACTTAAAGTGATTGTAAACGTAATCGCGGGCGCTTCTGCACTTCTCGCTGTAATGATTGTACTCCACTTGCAATCATGGCCGTAATCATTCTGGGAGTAATCAGTGTAACTATGATCAAAATATAACCCCACTTTCATTCATGATTACTTAGCTTCTAAATAAAAGTGTTTTTAGAGCTAATCGCTCCGATTTACTCATACCGCTCCTCCTCCCGGCCCCGATCTACACTTTATTTTCTTCAGTGATGATTCTTGATTTTGCAATTGATCTAAAGGGTGTGCTGTGTAAGGGCTTGGCCGCATAAAGGCCAGAAAATCAATTGGCTGAATCAAGAAACATCACTGAAGAAAATAAAGTGTAGATCGGTGCCGGGAGGAGAAGCGGTATGAGAAAATTGGAGCGATTAGCTCTAAAAACACTTTTATTTAGAAGCTAAGTAATCATGAATGAAAGTGGGGTTATATTTTAATCATAGTTACACTGATTACTCCCAGAAGGATTATGGCCAATAATTCAAATCAGCCAATAGGATTTAAGCAGATCTCATCCTATTGGCTGATTTGAATTTTTCAGCAAATAGGAATGCAACGGTACCCCAATATAAAAGGGGTACCTTGCATTCAAGCTTCAGTGTGCGGCAGTCGATTGCATGAAGAGGACATTCCACGCTGGATGACGCCGCGGTCCTGGACAGGAATGAAGATAGAAGATGGCCCTGCGATGGAGGAAGATGTCGCCTCCTGTATGAAGACTTCTTGCCGCCTGGATGAAGATGAATGTCCGGACTTCAGGAACTGTGAGTAGATTTCCTAGGATTAGTGTTAGTTTTTTTTGGGTGGTTTTTTTTTTTAAATTAGGGCTTTTTTATTTTAATGGGCATTAAAAGAGCTGAATGCCCTTTTAAGGGCAATGGCCATACAAATGCCCTTTGGGTAGCTTAGAATTTTTTAGAGTAAGGTTTTTTTATTTTGGGGGGTTGGTTGGGTGGGGGGTTTTACTTTTCGGGGGGACAGTCATTTTTTAAGGTAAAATAGCTGTTTAACTTAGGGCAATGCCCTACAAAAGGCCCTTTTAAGGGCTATTGGTAGTTTATTGTTAAGTTGGGGGGGGTTTTGGGGGGTCACTTTTTTGTTTTTATGACACTTTCTCCCCATTGATGTCTATGGGGGAAAGCGTGCATGAGCTTGTAATGTCAGGCCTTTGGTTTTGTGCGTTATGGAGCTTAATGCACCATACCGCACAACAAGAGAAGTTTTTTCAGTAACTTTTAATGGCAGCCCTATGGAAAGTGCGAATCGCGATACCACTCATTTTTTTGCATTATTTACGCAACCAGTATAGCGCAAAACTTGTAATCTTGGTGAGTATTTGTTATGTTTTCTGGACATAGAAGCACCTGTTTCCTGTAAAAGGTCTATTACAACATGGGTTAGCCTTAGGGGTGTAGGACCCTTGCAGGTTCACAAAGGGTTTTTGCTGAAGGGGGAGCCATGCTGGGGACAACATGGTGGAATCCATAGTGGGTGGTCCATAGGTGATGGTAGAGAAGCTGATGGCTGATAGCAATTGCACCTTCAAAATTGTGACTGTCAGTTAGTATAGTATATACACTTAGTATGTAGGATATATTAGCACATGTGCAGTGCACTGTGTCACGTCTTCATGGCAGTGGAAAGGCCACCTCCATATTTGTAAAGGTAAAAGTATTTTGTGCTGTTTGTGAATAGAGTGGTACAAAAAAAGGAAAACTAAAGTGACGCTACAATGTGAGGTACAAAAAATTATTTTACTGAATAAAGGGGTTAAATTATTGCTTTGTCACTATTAAAAATGGGGTAAAATGTAGTTCTGTATATTGCTGCTCCTGTGAAGAGGTTAAATCATTAATCTTTGTAATAAAGGGAGTCGGGACATGAAACCCAAAAATTTTCTTTCATCTTTTTGATAGAACTTACAATTTTAAACAGCTTTCCAGTTTTCTTCTATTATCTAAATATGCTTCTTTCTCTTGGTATCCTTTGTTGAAGGAGCAAAAATGCACTACTAGGAACTAGCTTAACATATCTGGTGTGCCAATGACAAGAGGCATATACAGTGTGTGCAGCCACAAATTAACAGCTAGCTCCCAGTTACACATTGCCTACCTGGATATGCTTTCAACAAAACATGCTAATATAACGAAGCAAATTAGATTACAAAAGTAAATTTGAATGTTTTTTAAAAAAAATTTTGCTCTGTAATCTAAATTATGAAAGAAACACTTTGGCCTAGATTTAGAGTTGGGCGGTAGCCGTCAAAACCAGCGTTAGAGGCTCCTAACGCTGGTTTTTACCGCCCGCTGGTATTTGGAGTCAGTCAGGAAAGGGTCTAACGCTCACTTTGCAGCAGCAACTTTTCCATACCGCAGATCCCCCTACGCCATTTGCGTATCCTATCTTTTCAATGGGATCTTTCTAACGCTGGTATTTAGAGTCTTGGCTGAAGTGAGCGTTAGAAATCTAACGACAAGACTCCAGCCGCAAAAAAAAGTCAGTAGTTAAGAGCTTTCTGGGCTAACGCCGGTTCATAAAGCTCTTAACTACTGTGCTCTAAAGTACACTAACACCCATAAACTACCTATGTACCCCTAAACCGAGGTCCCCCCACATTGCCGCCACTCTATTAAAATTTTTTAACCCCTAATCTGCCGCTCCGTACCCCGCCGCCAGCTACGTTATCCCTATGTACCCCTAATCTGCTGCCCCTAACATCGCCGACCACTATGTTATATTTATTAACCCCTAATCTGCCGCCCCCGCTATCGCTGACACCTGCATATTATTATTAACCCCTAATCTTCTGCTCCGTACACCGCCGCAACCTATATTATACCTATGTACCCCTAATTTGCTGCCCCTAACACCGCCGACCCCTATATTATATTTATTAACCCCTAATCTGCCCCCCACAATGTCGCCTCCACCTACCTACAATAATTAACCCCTAATCTCCCGACCGCATCTCACCACTACTATAATAAAGTTATTAACCCCTAATCCGCCTCACTCCCGCCTCAATAACCCTATAAGAAATAGTATTAACCCCTAATCTGCCCTCCCTAACATCGCCGACACCTAATTTAAATTATTAACCACTAATCTGCCAACCGGAGCTCGCTGCTACTATAATAAATGTATTAACCCCTAAAGCTAAGTCTAAACCTAACACTAACACCCCCCTAAGTTAAATATAATTTAAATCTAACAAAATAAATTCACTCTTATTAAATAAATTATTCCTATTTAAAGCTAAATACTTACCTGTAAAATAAACCCTAATATAGCTACAATATAACGAATAATTATATTGTAGCTATTTTAGGATTAATATTTATTTTACAGGCAACTTTGTAATTATTTTAACTAGGTACAATAGCTATTAAATAGTTAATAACTATTTAATAGCTAAAATAGTTAAAATAATAACAAAATTACCTGTAAAATAAATCCTAACCTAAGTTACAATTACACTACACTATCATTAAATAAATTAAATACAATACCTACAATTATCTACAATTAAACCTAACACTACACTATCAATAAATTAATTAAATACAATACCTACAAATAACTACAATTAAATAAACTAACTAAAGTACAAAAAATAAAAAAGAACTAAGTTACAAAAAATAAAAAATATTTACAAACATTAGAAAAATATTACAACAATTTTAAACTAATTACACCTACTCTAAGCCCCCTAATAAAATAACAAAGACCCCCAAAATAAAAAAATGCCCTACCCTATTCTAAATTAAAAAAGTTCAAAGCTCTTTTACCTTACCAGCCCTGAAAAGGGCCATTTGCGGGGCATGCCCCAAATAATTCAGCTCTTTTGCCTGTAAAAAAAAACATACAATACCCCCCCCCCCAACATTACAGCCCACCACCCACATACCCCTAATCTAACCCAAACCCCCCTTAAATAAACCTAACACTAAGCCCCTGAAGATCTTCCTACCTTATCTTCACCATGCCAGGTTCACCGATCGGTCCTCCGAAGTCTTGATCCAAGCCTCCGAAATCTTCATCCAAGCCCAAGCGGGGGCTTCGCGATCCATCATCCGGCTGAAGTCTTCTATCAAGCGGCGGCTGAAGAGGTCCAGAAGAGGCTCCAAAGTCTTCATCCTATCCGGGAAGAAGAGGAGATCCGGACCGGCAACCATCTTGATCCAAGCGGCATCTTCTATCTTCATCCGATGACGAACGGCTCCATCTTGAAGACCTCCGACGCGGATCCATCCTCTTCTTCCGACGTCCAAATGAAGAATGAAGGTTCCTTTAAGGGACGTCATCCAAGATGGCGTCCCTCGAATTCCGATTGGCTGATAGGATTCTATCAGCCAATCGGAACAGCCAATAGAATGCGAGCTCAATCTGATTGGCTGATTGGATCAGCCAATCGGATTGAACTTGATTCTGATTGGCTGATTCCATCAGCCAATCAGAATATTCCTACCTTAATTCCGATTGGCTGATAGAATCCTATCAGCCAATCGGAATTCGAGGGATGCCATCTTGGATGACGTCCCTTAAAGGAACCGTCATTCTTCAGTTGGACGTCGCCGGAAGAAGATGGGTCCGCGGTGGAGGTCTTCAGGATGGAGCCGGTCGTCATCGGATGAAGATAGAAGATGCCGCTTGGATCAAGATGGTTGCCGGTCCGGATCGCCTCTTCTTCCCGGATAGGATGAAGACTTTGGACCCTCTTCTGGACTTCTTCAGTGGATGTCTAGCCCCCGCTTGGGTTGGATGAAGATATCGGAGCCAGGACCGATCGGTGATACCCGGTGAGGTGAAGACAAGGTAGGAAGATCTTCAGGGGCTTAGTGTTAGGTTTATTTAAGGGGGGTTTGGGTTAGATTAGGGGTATGTGGGTGGTGGGTTGTAATGTTGGGGGGGGTATTGTATGGTTTTTTTTACAGGCAAAAGAGCTGAACTTCTTGGGGCATGCCCCGCAAAGGGCCCTGTTCAGGGCTGGTAAGGTAAAAGAGCTTTAAACTTTAGTAATTTAGAATAGGGTAGGGCATTTTTTATTTTGGGGGGCTCTGTTGTTTTATTAGGGGGCTTAGAGTAGGTGTAATTAGTTTAAAATTGTTGTAATATTTTTCTTATGTTTGTAAAAAAAAAAATTATTTTTTGTAACTTAGTTCTTTTTTATTTTTTGTACTTTAGCTAGTTTATTTAATTGTATTTATTTGTAGGAATTGTATTTAATTAATGTATTGATAGTGCAGTGTTAGATTAATTGTAGGTAATTGTAGGTAGTTTATTTAATTAATTTATTGATAGTGTAGTGTTAGGTTTAATTGTAACTTAGGTTAGTATTTATTTTACAGGTAATTTTGTAATTATTTTAACTATTTTAGCTATTAAATAGTTCTTAACTATTTAATAGCTATTGTACCTTGTTAAAATAAATACAAAGTTACCTGTAAAATAAATATTAATCATAAAATATAATTATAATTTATATTGTAGCTATATTAGGATTTATTTTACAGGTAAGTATTTATCTTTAAATAGGAATAATTTATTTATTAAGAGTTAATTAATTTCGTTAGATGTAAATTATATTTAACTTAGGGGGGTGTTAGTGTTAGGGTTAGATGTCGGCGATGTTAGGGAGGGCAGATTAGGGGTTAATACTATTTATTATAGGGTTAGTGAGGCGGATTAGGGGTTAATAACTTTATTATAGTAGCGCTCAGGTCCGCTCGGCAGATTAGGGGTTAATAAGTGTAGGCAGGTGGAGGCGACGTTGTGGGGGGCAGATTATGGGTTAATAAATATAATACAGGGGTCGGCGGAGTTAGGGGCAGCAGATTAGGGGTACATAAGTATAACGTAGGTGGCGGCGCTTTGCGGTCGGCAGATTAGGGGTTAAAAATAAAATGCAGGTGTCAGCGATAGCGGGGGCGGCAGATTAGGGATTAATAAGTGTAAGGTTAGGGGTGTTTAGACTCGGGTACATGTTAGAGTGTTAGGTGCAGCTGTAGGAAGTGTTTCCCCATAGCAAACAATGGGGCTGCGTTAAGAGCTGAACGCAGCTTTTTTGCAGGTGTTAGGTTTTTTTTCAGCTCAAACAGCCCCATTGTTTCCTATGGGGGAATCGTGCACGAGCACGTTTTTGAGGCTGGCCGCGTCCATAAGCAACTCTGGTATTGAGAGTTGAAGCTGCGTTAAAAATGCTCTACGCTCCTTTTTTGGAGCCTAACGCAGCCTTTATGTGGACTCTCAATACCAGAGTTATTTTTATGGTGCGGCCAGAAAAAAGCCGGCGTTAGTTTTTCGGGTCGTTACCGACAAAACTCCAAATCTAGCCGTAAGTTAGGTGTCGGCAATGTTAGGGAGGGCAGATTAGGGGTTAATACTATTTATTATAGGGTTAGTGAGGCGGGAGTGAAGCGGATTAGGGGTTAATAACTTTATTATAGTAGCGGTGAGATGCGGTCGGAAGATTAGGGGTTAATAAGTGTAGGTAGGTAGCGGCGACGTTGGGGGCAGCAGATTAGGGGTTAATAAATATAATATAGGGGTCCGCGGTGTTAGGGGCAGCAGATTAGGGTTACATAGGGATAATGTAGGTGGCGGCGGTGTACGGAGCGGCAGATTAGGGGTTAAAAATAATATGCAGGGGTCAGCGATAGGGGGGTCGGCAGATTAGGGGTTAATAAGTGTAAGGTTAGGGGTGTTTAGACTCGGGGTTCATGTTAGGGTGTTAGGTGCAGACTCCTTTTTTGGAGCCTAACGCAGCCTTTATGTGGACTCTCAATACCAGAGTTATTTTTATGGTGCGGCCAGAAAAAAGCCGGAGTTAGTTTTTCGGGTCGTTACCGACAAAACTCCAAATCTAGCCGTAAGTTAGGTGTCGGCAATGTTAGGGAGGGCAGATTAGGGGTTAATATTATTTATTATAGGGTTAGTGAGGCGGGAGTGAAGCGGATTAGGGGTTAATAACTTTATTATAGTAGCGGTGAGATGCGGTCGGCAGATTAGGGGTTAATAAGTGTAGGTAGGTAGCGGCGACGTTGGGGGCAGCAGATTAGGGGTTAATAAATATAATATAGGGGTCCGCGGTGTTAGGGGCAGCAGATTAGGGTTACATAGGGATAATGTAGGTGGCGGCGGTGTACGGAGCGGCAGATTAGGGGTTAAAAATAATATGCAGGGGTCAGCGATAGGGGGGTCGGCAGATTAGGGGTTAATAAGTGTAAGGTTAGGGGTGTTTAGACTCGGGGTTCATGTTAGGGTGTTAGGTGCAGACTTAGGAAGTGTTTCCCCATAGGAAACAATGGGGCCGCGTTAGGAGCTGAACGCTGCTTTTTTGCAGGTGTTAGGTTCTTCTGTGAACTCTAAATACCAGCGGTATTTAAAAGGTGCAGCCAGAAAAAAGCATGCGTAGCTAACGCACCCCTTTGGCCGCAAAACTCTAAATCTAGGCGTTTGGGTTTCATGCCCATTTAAAGGCAGATATCTGTTTGTCATTGGTGCATCGGAGTTAAAGGGACATTCTAGTTAAAATTTAAGTGCCCACATATGAATTGCATATTTGAATAGAAACATATTTACAATGTATTGGCAAAAAATGCATCTAGTAAAAGTTATCACTGTTTTAGTGTTAACAATGTTCTCTTCACGTGCATGTGACGCATAGCTAGATATTCTCAGAGCACCAGTGGGGCTTGTTTAATGTCAGCAATAAAACAAATTGAGTCATTACCAGATGGTACAAGCACCTTAGGCTCTGTGAGCAAGTGCTGTGTTTAAAATGCTGGTGCACGGTCAATACTTAAATACACTTTTGAAACAGCTATAGCTTTTATTAGAAGCATTTTTGCTAATGCATTTATATTACACAAATGCTTCTATCCAAAACTGAAATGCATCCATGTGGATTTTAGTTTTGGTTGGAATGTCCCTTTAAATATTCACTATATGTTCTTGACAGCTTTTTTCATGCAAAGATAGTTTACCATGTTTAACAATGATTGATATTGATCGAAGATGGATTGATGTTGCCAATTAATATTAGTATATATGTGTAAAGAGCTACAAATTAAGCAGCACATGGGTACATGAGTAGTGGTACAAAAACATATATGAACAGAGGAGGAAAAGGGCAGTGCTCTGAAGAGCCTACAGTATACAGATAAACAAGGCACACATCATGTTTCAAGAGCACAAAATAGTGAAGAATAGGTTATTTAGAAAGGGTAAAACTTATATGTGGCCACTACAAGTCCTAACATACGGCTAGATTACGAGTTTTGCGGTACGGCTATACTACTGAAAAATTGGCCATTGTGCGTGCATTGGCCGGGAACGCATATTACGAGTCACGATGGTATAGCTATACCGCAAGCATTTTAGCCTGTAACGCAACGTCCATTCCGCACTCCAAAAAATGACGTTTGAGTGCGGGATTTTCCATAGCACCGTATTACAGGTTGTGCGGTCTGGCTAAAATGCTTGTGTTACAGCCTATGTTTTACAAAACTCATAACAAAAATGTTACAAAGTACCCTAAGATTATAAAAAATAATAAACGAAATGATCAAAAATAAAAACAATTACACCTAATCTAATAGCCCTATAAAAATAAAAAGCCCCCCCACAATAAAAACACCCTCTAACCTACAATAAACTACTAATAGCCCTTAAAAGAGCCTTTTGTAGGGCATTGCCCTAAGTTAAAAAGCTCTTTTACCTTAAAAAATGACTAAGTCCCCCCTAAAAGTAAACCCCCCAACCAACCCCCCAAAATAAAAAACCTAACTCTAAAAAATCTTAAGCTACCCAATGCCCCTAAAGGGGCATTTGTATGGGCATTGCCATTAAAAGAGCATTCAGCTCTTTTACTGCCCTTAAAAGGGCATTCAGCTCTTTTACAAGTGCCCAAAGCCCTAATCTAAAAAAAAACGACCCCAAAAAAAAAAACTAACCCCAGAAAATCTACTCATGGTTCCTGAAGTCTGGACATCCATCTTCATCCAGGCAGTGAGAAGTCTTCATCCAGGTGGCGACACCTTCATCCATCTTGGGGACGTCTTCTATCTTCATCCTGGCGGCGGGGAGTGTAGCTATCATGGATGGCGAAGACATCCTGCGTGGAGCGTCCTCTTCATACGGTCACCGCCGTACACAGAAGTTGAATATAAGGTAGCCGTTTCAAAATGGTGTACCTTGCATTCCTACTGGCTGATTTGATTCTTCAAATTCAAATCAGCCAATAGGTTGAGAGTTTCTGAAATCCTATTGGCTGTTCAAAACAGCCAATAGGATGAGAGCTACTAAAATCCTATTGGCTGATTTGAACATGGATACCTTGCATTCAACTTCAGTGTATGGTGGTGATCGTATTAAGAGGATGCTCCGCGCAGGATGTCTTCGCCGTCCAGGATAGCTCCACTCCGCACCACGCCGCCGGGATGAAGATAGAAGTTGTCTCCGAGATGGATGAAGGTGTTGCCTCCGGGATGAAAACTTCTCGACACCTGGATGAAGATAGATGTCCGGACTTCAAGAACCGTAAGTAGAATTTAGTGTTTATTATTTTTTGTAATTTTAGATTTTTTAAATGTTTTCGTAATGTTAGTTTTTTTTAAATTTGTCATTTAGATTTTGTAATTGGTAGTTTTTTTTATTTTATTAGAATAGTTATGTTAAGTTTAAACTATAAATTAACCTATTTTTTATTTATTTCACAGGTAAGTTTTTATTTATTTTAATATAGTTATAGTGTAATTTTAATTTAAAGTTAGGGGGGTGTTAGGTTAAGGGGTTAATAGTTTAATTTAGTGTTTTGCGATGTGGGGGCCCGGCGGTTTAGGGGTTAATAGGTTTAGTAGTTACAATGTGGGGGCTGGAGATTTAGGGGTTAATAGGTTTAGTTTATTAGTTGCGATGTGGGGGGCTGGAGGTTTAGGGGTTAATACTTTATTATAGTGTTTTGCGATGTGGGGGGCCAGCGGTTTAGGGGTTAATAGGTTTATTTAGGTGTCGCCTAAGTCGGGGTGGCGGATTAGGGGTTATTAACTTTTATTAGTGTTGACGATGTCGGGGAGCGGCGGAATAGGGGTTAATAATTATATTTAGTGTTGGCGATGTCAGGGAGTTGCGGATTTGGGTTAATCACTTTATTTAGCTATCGGGGCGGTGGACTAGGGGTTTATGTTAGGGTGTTAGGTTAAAACTTTACTTTCTTTTCCCCATAGACATCAATGGGGTTGCGTTACGGCTATCTCTATTCCACGATCACAGGTGTTAGTTTTTTTCTAACACTCTCTCCCCATTGATGTCTATAGGGGAAAGCGTGCACAAGCACGTAAACTCAGCCCTTGGCTTTTGTGCAGTATGGAGCTTAACGCACCATACTGCACAGTGCAAGGAGGCTTTTCAGTAACACGTAATGGCAGCGATATGGAAAGTGCCATAACGCAAATTTTGTTTAGCGCAAAACTCGTAATCTAGGTGATTGATATTTAGAAAGAATAATTTAGATGTGTGGAGGTTTCCTGCCATAACGTTATTTAGTAGCACAAAGTTATTTTCTGATGTTTATGGTGTTTGGCAGTCAAGTGAAAGCCTATGTAGGCATTAGATAATATGTATATATTAGATTCATGTACCAAAGGATTTGTAGTCTGGACTTTTTTTTTATAGATTCAAATCCTGTAAGTCAATGCTATAGAGAAACAACAATCTATTCATTACCACATAAAAAAAGTACCGGTGAGCTCTGCAACCACTGAGAGAATCACATATTTGTCATGACCACAAGGATTTTCAACAAATGTTTTTTGTATGTGGGAATGGAATTTATTTCAGCTTGCAATATTTTGCCATATATAGTCTACTGAGGTGCAAAAATCAGAGAAGGTTGGACAAATATATATTATTGTTATAGCTTGAATTCCTCCAGCTACACATGATTAAAAGGAAACTCCTAAATATATGAAGAGGAAATACAATGGAGACCTATACAACTATTACACATCATTGACAGTGCTTTCTAAACATCTATTTTTATAACATATATTTTTTTCTCTCTTGCAGACTCACAAGAAAAGCAATGATATTGATTCTTCTATATTTGCATTTAAAGGGTCATAATAGAAAAAAAATGACATGCTCTAATTCATTAGGGCATGTCATTGTAATACTATCAACCCTGCACTACTGTGTGTTTAACTCCAGCAAAGGGGTAAAATTAGGGTGACCATATTGTCGCTTTAAAAAGGGACACATATGAAAAATACATATGTCAGGGCTGTTTTCAGGGCCTTTTAAAGAAATGTTTTGTATAAGAACCCTGACATATGTATTTTTCATATATGTCCCTTCTTAAAGCGGCAATATGGTCAGCCTAGGTTAAATACACATTAGAAGTACTGCTTATGACTCACAAAGCACTGGTGGTCCAGTTGGAAACCACTGCTGATCAAATCAGCAATGATAGTTACACATCTGAGTTGTGTGATTAGCGCTTCTGATTGGATCAGAATTTCAGGATTGGCCCAGTCAAAAGTGAAGCTTATGTACTTATTGGCTGACACAGGAAACAGTAAACTGACAACGAAATTGCTTTATATTGTTATTGAGTATTGTAAATTTGAACTGCTTAAACTTTTTCCATCTGATTAGTTTAAATCTGAATTTTCAAACCCTTTCCTGCCTGCAGAAAAGCCTTTCCTATCCTTAGAGCACTGGTTTTCAAACCTTTCCTCAACCCTCCCTAACAGGACAGGTTTTTAGAATTACCTTGAGTGAGAGCAGGTAAAATAAGCATGTTTACTAAATCAGCTGATTATTTCAGTTGTGCTCTAGTTCAGAAATCTTCAAAATCTGGCCTTTTATGGAGGTCTGAGGACAGGTTTGAAAACCAGTGCTTTAGAATATTGATTTTATTTAACATCATGAATGAAGTGACTAATCTTTTACTGAACCATCATTTATTTATTTGTTTATTCTTTAAAGGAGCTGCTCATTTATTGTTCTGAAACAAATGCAAAGAACACAACAAATTTTGTTTTTTCATCTGAATCTCAATGTCTAATAAAAAGGGGTTAAATAAAAGGTAAAAGTAAGCTCATCATTTTGCCAATGACATCTCTCTCAGAAAAACTGATTTATTTAGCAAAAAGCTCTGTAATATATTTTATTCATAGATAGAACAGAGAAAATTTTTGCATACCCCTTTAAGTAGTTTTGAAAATATTTAGGGCCAGATTACAAGTGGAGCAAAAATCGATTTCGCTTAAGCAATATTTGTGCTCCACTTTGTACTACCAGCGCACGCAAATGTGTGCTGGTATTACAGGTGAGGTGCAATTGCAGGGAAGCATTACGCTCACAAGAGTGCGCTGCCATAGGCTCCAATTGGAGACACGGCATGAGAACTAGCGCAGCGAAGGGGTAAGTCACGTAGCGAAGGCAGCAAATGGTAAATATATATGTATATGAATATATATATATATATTTATGGATTAAAAGATTTTTTTACAGGCGCAAAACAGTGCTTATGACTAAAAATGAGTCAATTAACATTCATGTGGTCAGTAGATAAATTAGTACAAGTTGATATAAAAAATTCAAAAAAATATAATATGACGATCGTTTCGGCCTTCTGTGGGCCTCGTCAGTGAGGTGCAGTCACGATCGCCGTATTGTATTTTTTTGGATTTTTTTATATCAACTTGTAGTAATTTATCTACTGACCACATGAATGTTAATTGACTAATTTTTAGTCATAAGCACTGTTTTGGGCCTGTAAACCAATCTTTTAATCCATTTCTTGTACAAATAGACTCTGTATTCTTGGTGGCGGGGGCCACTAGAGATAAGTGATGTCGCGAACCTAAAAATTTTGGTTCGCGAACGGCGGACTCGAACTTCCGCGACTGTTCGCGAACTGGCGAACCGGGCGAACCGCCATTGACTTCAATAGGCAGGAGAACTTTAAAACCAACAGGGACTCTTTCTGGCCACAATAGTGATGGAAAAGTTGTTTCAAGGGGACTAACACCTGGACTGTGGCATGCCGGAGGGAGATCCATGGCAAAACGCCCACGGAAAATTACATAGTTGATGCAGAGTCTGGTTTTAAGCCATAAAGGGTATAAATCAACTAACATTGCTAAATTGTTTGGAATAACATGCTTTAAAACAGATATGAGTGGTGGCACTAGTTGGCAAGTGGGCGTGGCACACACGCTGGCAGGCAGGCAGGCAGGCAACTGCAATTAGATTACACTAGCAGACTGATGTTTCACAGTCAAAAAAGTTTTTTTTTTAAATATTTACACTACTGTTACAACAAATATGAGTGGTGGCACTAACTTGGCAAGTGGGCCTGGCACACACGCTGGCAGGCAGGCAACTGCAATTAGATTACACTAGCAGACTGATGTTTCACAGTCAAAAAAGTTTTTTTTTTTAAATATTTACACTACTGTTATAACAAATATGATTGGTGGCACTAGTTGGCAAGTGGGCCTGGCACACACGCTGGCAGACAGGCAACTGCAATTAGATTACTAGCTGACTGATGTTTCACAGTCAAATTTTTTTTTTTTTAAATATTTACAATACTATTATAACAAATATGATTGGTGGCACTAGTTGGCAAGTGGGCCTGGCACACACGCTGGCAGGCAGGCAACTGCAATTCAATTGCACTTGCAGACTGATGTTTCACAGTCAAAAAAGTTTTTATTTTAAATATTTACACTACTGTTACAACAAATATGAGTGGTGCCACTAACTTGGCAAGTGGGCCTGTCACACGCTGGCAGGCAGGCAACTACAGGGCCGGATTCACATCTCAGGTGCCTGTAGGCACAAAAACCTGAAGCGCCCCCCTACCCCCCCCCCCCAAAAAAAAAAAAAGTGGAAAAAAATGAGGACTTTTTTTATTATTATTTAGGACAACTAAAAATAAATATTAGATGTAAAATTACATTTTCCCTTTTATGGAGATACACAAATACACACACCAATTGCAATATTTGTTGTAATGGAAGCTACACCAAAAATCAATATTCACTTGACTCAAAAGGCCATACAATTTCTATTATGTATAACAAAAACAAATCATGTTAAACTTTTAATGCAAAATATTCTAAAGAAAACCCTATTTAAAGGGACATAAAATGTGACAGTTTGCTAGAGCATTTTAATATTGCACTAGTGCTTGCACAGAAGTGTGCCTCTTGCAAAAGAGTTAAACACATAGGCCTAGATTTAGAGTTTGGCGGTAGCCGTCAAAACCAGCGTTAGAGCTCCTAACGCTGGTTTTAGGCTACCGCCGGTATTTGGAGTCAGTCAGGAAAGGGTCTAACGCTCACTTTTCAGCCGCGATTTTTCCATACCGCAGATCCCCTTACGTCAATTGCGTATCCTATCTTTTCAATGGGATCTTCCTAACTCCGGTATTTAGAGTCGTGTCTGAAGTGAGCGTTAGAATTCTAACGACAAAACTCCAGCCGCAGAAAAAAGTCAGTAGTTAAGAGCTTTCTGGGCTAACGCCGGTTCATTAAGCTCTTAACTACTGTGCTCTAAAGTACACTAACACCCATAAACTACCTAAGTACCCCTAAACCGAGGTCCCCCCACATCGCTGCCAATCTAATAAAAAAATTTTTAACCCCTAATCTGCCGACCGCCACCTACGTTATCCTTATGTACCCCTAATCTGCTGCCCCTAACACCGCTGACCCCTATATTATATTTATTAACCTCTAATCTGCCCCCCACAACGTCGCCGCCAGCTACCTACAATAATTAACCCCTAATCTGCCGACCGCAAAGCGCCGCCACATACGTTATCCTTATGTACCCCTAATCTGCTGCCCCTAACACCGCCGACCCCTATATTATATTTATTAACCCCTAATCTGCCCCCACAACGTCGCCGCCACCTGCCTACACTTATTAACCCCTAATCTGCCGACCGGAGCTCACCGCTATTCTAATAAATTTTTTAACCCCTAAAGCTAATTCTAACCCTAACCCTAACACCCCCCTAAGTTAAATATAATTTTATTCTAACAAAATAAATTAACTCTTATTAAATAACTTATTCCTATTTAAAGCTAAATACTTACCTGTAAAATAAACCCTAATATAGCTACAATATAAATTATAATTACATTGTAGCTAATTTAGGATTAATATTTATTTTACAGGCAACTTTGTAATTATTTTAACCAGGTACAATAGCTATTAAATAGTTAATAACTATTTAATAGTTACCTAGTTAAAATAATTACAAAATTACCTGTAAAATAAATCCTAACCTAAGTTACAATTAAACCTAACACTACACTAATTAAATTAATTAAATAAAATACCTACAATTACCTACAATTAAACCTAACACTACACTATCAATAAATTAATTAAATACAATATCTACAAATAAATACAATTAAATAAACTAACTAAAGTACAAAAAATAAAAAAGAACTGTTACAAAAAATAAAAAAATATTTACAAACATAAGAAAAATGTTACAACAATTTTAAACTAATTACACCTACTCTAAGCCCTCTAATAAAATAACAAAGACCCCCAAAATAAAAAAAATGCCCTACCCAATTCTAAATTACAAAAGTTCAAAGCTCTTTTACCTTACCAGCCCTGAAAAGGGCCATTTGTGGGGCATGCCCCAAAGAATTCAGCTCTTTTGCCTGTAAAAAAACACATACAATACCCCCCCCAACATTACAACCCACCACCCACATACCCCTAATCTAACCCAAACCCCCCTTAAATAAACCTAACACTAAGCCCCTGAAGATCTTCCTACCTTATCTTCACCATGTCAGGTTCACCGATCGGTCCAGAGTCTTGATCCAAGCCCGGCTGAAGAAATCCATCATCGGGCTGAAGTCGGAAGTCCATCATCGGGATGAAGTCTTCTATCAAGCCGCATCTTCAATCTTCTTTCTTCTGGAGCGGAGCCATCTTCTTCCAAGCCGACGCGGAACATCCTCTTCAACCGACGACTAGACAACGAATGACGGTTCCTTTAAGGGACGTCATCCAAGATGGCGTCCCTCGAATTCCGATTGGCTGATAGGATTCTATCAGCCAATCGGAATTAAGGTAGGAATATTCTGATTGGCTGATGGAATCAGCCAATCAGAATCAAGTTCAATCCGATTGGCTGATCCAATCAGCCAATCAGATTGAGCTCACATTCTATTGGCTGTTCCGATTAGCCAATAGAATGCGAGCTCAATCTGATTGGCTGATTGGATCAGCCAATCGGATTGAACTTGATTCTGATTGGCTGATTCCATCAGCCAATCAGAATATTCCTACCTTAATTCCGATTGGCTGATAGAATCCTATCAGCCAATCGGAATTCAAGGGACGCCATCTTGGATGACGTCCCTTAAAGGAACCGTCATTCGTCGTCTAGTCGTTGGTTGAAGAGGATGTTCCACGTCGGCTTGGAAGAAGATCGCTCCGCTCCGCTCCAGAAGAAAGAAGATTGAAGATGCGGCTTGATAGAAGACTTCATCCCAATGATGGACTTCCGACTTCAGCCCGATGATGGATTTCTTCAGCCGCCGCTTGGATCCAGACTTCAGCCCGAGGATGGACATCACTCTTCAGCCCCCCACTTGGGCTTGGATCAAGACTCTGGACCGATCGGTGAACCTGGCATGGTGAAGACAAGGTAGGAAGATCTTCAGGGGCTTAGTGTTAGGTTTATTTAAGGGGGGTTTGGGTTAGATTAGGGGTATGTGGGTGGTGGGTTGTAATGTTGGGGGGGGGTATTGTATGTGTTTTTTTTACAGGCAAAAGAGCTGAATTCTTTGGGGCATGCCCCGCAAAGGGCCCTGTTCAGGGCTGGTAAGGTAAAAGAGCTTTGAACTTTAGTAATTTAGAATAGGGTAGGGCATTTTTTTATTTTGGGGATCTTTGTTATTTTATTAGGGGGCTTAGAGTAGGTGTAATTAGTTTAAAATTGTTGTAATTTTTTCTAATGTTTGTAAATATTTTTTTATTTTCTGTAACTTAGTTCTTTTTTATTTTTTGTACTTTAGTTAGTTTATTTAATTGTATTTATTTGTAGGAATTGTATTTAATTTATTTATTGATAGTGTAGTGTTAGGTTTAATTGTAGATAATTGTAGGTATTTTATTTAATTAATTTAATGATAGTGTAGTGTTAGGTTTAATTGTAACTTAGGTTAGGATTTATTTTACAGGTAATTTTGTTATTATTTTAACTAGGTAACTATTAAATAGTTCTTAACTATTTAATAGCTATTGTACCTGGTTAAAATAATTACAAAGTTGCCTGTAAAATAAATATTAATCCTAAAATAGCTACAATGTAAATATTCGTTATATTGTAGCTATATTAGGGTTTATTTTACAGGTAAGTATTTAGCTTTAAATAGGAATAAGTTATTTAATAAGAGTTAATTTATTTCATTAGATTTAAATTATATTTAATTTAGGGGGGTGTTAGTGTTAGGGTTAGACTTAGCTTTAGGGGTTAATACATTTATTAGAAGAGCGGTGAGCTCAAGTCGGCAGATTAGGGGTTAATGTTTGAAGTTAGGTGTCGGCGATGTTAGGGAGGGCAGATTAGGGGTTAATACTATTTATTATAGGGTTAGTGAGGCGGATTAGGGGTTAATAAGTGTAGGTAGGTAGCGGCGACGTTGTGGGGGGCAGATTAGGGGTTAATAAATATAATATAGGGGTCGGCGGTGTTAGGGGCAGCAGATTAGGGGTACATAGGGATAATGTAAGTAGCGGCGGTTTACGGAGCGGCAGATTAGGGGTTAATAATAATATGCAGGGGTCAGCGATAGCGGGGCGGCAGATTAGGGGTTAATAAGTGTAAGGTTAGGGGTGTTTAGACTCGGGGTACATGTTAGGGTGTTAGGTGCAGACGTGGGAAGTGTTTCCCCATAGCAAACAATGGGGCTGCGTTAGGAGCTGAACGCGGCTTTTTTGCAGGTGTTAGGTTTTTTTTCAGCTCAAACAGCCCCATTGTTTTCTATGGGGGAATCGTGCACAAGCACGTTTTTGAAGCTGGCCGCTTCCGTAAGCAACTCTGGTATCGAGAGTTGCAGTGGCGTTAAATATCCCTTTACGCTCCCTTTTTGGAGCCTAACGCAGCCATTCTGTGGACTCTCAATGCCAGAGTTATTTTAAAGGTGTGGCCAGAAAAAAGCCAGCGTTAGCTACGCGGGTCGTTACCGACAAAACTCTAAATCTAGCCGATAGTTAATGTCAGTTCTGAGACAGCAATACACATCTGTACAGACCCAGATGGGCTCATAGGACATGTTTATTGACAAGCCATTAGTTTATTGCTTTTCTGGAGATGACTAACTGAGTGCTTAACATTTTGTTGGAGTTAAACACAGTTTTGTGTAAACAATAGCAATATTAAAACTAGCAGCATGCAAGCTCATCAACCACCTGTGCAGCCAGTGGAAGAAAACATAAAATGTAGGTATTTTTTCCACTACATGAAAAAAATCTTGTGAACTCTGATATTTTTGGTACAAATACACACAGATGTTACATTTATTTTGTTCTGAAATATAAATATAATATGATGTTGCTCTCAAAGGAAAACATGGAATGTTGTAGATTATATGTAATCCAGGGGTCAACAAATGTATTTAAAATTAGAAATTCAATTTACCACAATACAAAAATACCACACTTACTTGATAAAAGAACACATTAACAATTTTTTATGTGATGTGTGTGTATGTATATATATATATATATATATATATATATATATATTCCTGGAAAAACGTCGCACTCACAGGTCTTTGGATAAAGGAAGTAAAATACTTTTAATGAAACGTTTTTGGGGAATTTCTCCCCATCATCAGCATAAACACAAACTGCATCAAACAAACTTATATAGAAGGTGCAAATAATCAAACTAATTTTCAAAAAACCTGTGTAAAGTGTCCTCTCAGTGTGGTGGCGCCAAACATTGTGTGGGTGGAACGCAAGCTGAGTTCCACTGTGTGAACCGGAAGTGTTACATGTGATATTCTTTCCGGTGTTAGCATTATTCAAAGAAATTAATTTTTAGCAAATATCCTTGCAATAGCTGCATCTTGTAAATTGAAATTGTGGAAATACCAAAGTGTACACAATATTTCATTATATATATTCCATGTTTTCTGTATATACCACTCTATGTGTATTACACGTTTTGCGTGTATCGGTCTTGCATGTGTGATCATACTCATTAAAACAAACGTGTATGTGTTTATAAGTGTTATCCTCTTGTTGTTGCCTGCTATGTTATTTTGGTCAACTTGTTTACCTATATGTGTCCCTTGATCAGCTTTGTGGGCTCCGTATATGACCCTGCTGTCATTATCTGGTTGTCATAGGAACCATTAGCTATGCCGGATCTAATTTAGGCGGATGGTTCTATTGTTAGCCCCTTATTATTATATATCTTTACAATGTCAAGGGGTGAATGTGTGGTATACGTTAATAGTAGTTATATAGACCATCTCTGTATTCTACCTATTCTAGTAAGGACTCTTCTAAGGTATCTAAATGAGTACACTTATATAAAACTCAAAAGGCTAAAACTAAAAAAAATTTTTTACATTTAAAATGAAATATATGAAAGCAACTCTATTTTTGTTGCTGTAATGTACACTTAGTGTAAGTTATATGTACATGGTTTTGTAGATTATATCTATCCCACTTGTTTGTCTCCATGCCCCTTATACACACTATAACGAACACATATTCTTTTTCTAATTATAAGCAAACTGTTGTTTCCATATTGCTTCATATGGTTACTTTATGGCACATTATTATATACTCTTTTCCTTCAAAATTTCTGTTTTTAATGAATGTTCTTATAATAGTCCCAATTCTATGACCTTGTGTGATGTATTTGCACAACCTGACGTGGGGTAAGTATGGGTTAATTTTTCCTCGAGTCGGGGGTTACTTTCAGCCCCTGGTTGTTATCTCTCCATGGTTCATTATCCTGTGGCTCTGTGATGTTCCTACCGGTCAATTTCTTGTATCTTTCATCTAGGAATCGTCTGGGCTTGTTACAGATAGATGGTATCCTTGGATTTGTTGCACGGTTTAAGGCTGTTAACTACTTTAAGGCTGCTCAGTGTTTTAAGTGTACTTGAGTTCTAGTGGGTAATTGGAAAAAGAGGACCGAGTATTGTTAACTTGGAGGGGATCATCTCCATGTCCCCCCCAAACAACAGATGTTGCGCCCCGCACTAAGAAGTCTACCCCTCAAGTGGCCTGACTTCCAGTGCATCGCTACATGTTACTCTAGGTCTATATGCCATACCCCTGTGTGTATCTCTACTTAAATGAGCGCCTTAAAATCTGGAGGGGAGTTTAATCCTCCTGGGGCTATAGTGCCCAATCTATACATCCACTCCGCCTCTCTTCTTAGCAAGGCCTTATTCCTATCACCTCCCCTGTCCAGGGGGGGGATGTGGTCTATCAGGATATATCTGATGGTGGACACCTGGTGTCCCATTCTTGCACAGTGTCTGGCCACTGGTTGGTCTGAGTCTCCTTGGTCCAACGCCAGCCGTATGGCCCGTCTATGGTTGGCCATCCTTTCGCGGAGTGTTCCGCTCGTTTTCCCCACATAGAACCGGGCACATGGGCAGAATAGCAAATATACTACGTATGTGGTGTTACAGGATATTGAGTGTTTGATCTTAAATACTTTGTTTGTATGCGGATGGTGAAAGTTCTTAGTTGCCATTAGGCCATTACATGTTGTGCACCCTAGGCATCGATATGAGCCTTTGATGTTTACGTGTGATGTATCCATGTAGCTTGATTTGGGGTCTGTGCGTACCAGGCTGTCCTTCAGATTGGTACCCCTCCGGTATGCTATCATTGGTGTCAGGTTGTGCGTAAAGGTCAGTTTGGGGTCAGATTGTACTATTGGCCAATGTTCCCTTAGTACTCTTCCTGCTTGTGTAGTGTTTGGTGAGAACATTGTTGCCATTATCAACCTGTTAGGTTTCTCTGTCAGAGTATCCTTGTATATCAGACTGTCCTGGGTATAAGGGAGGACTTCTTCTAGGGTACTGTCAACTATCTGTTGCTTGTACCCCCGTTGCAGGAACTTGTCCCTCATGTGCTGCAGCTGTGAGACCCCTGTGGCTATGTTGGAATTATTTTGTACGACCCTAGTCATTTGTGACTTCACTATACCCTTTAGTAGGGCTGGGGGGTGGCAGCTGTTGGCACTTAAAATGGAATTTCTGTCGGTAGGTTTACTGTAGAGTGTGGTTCCCAGGGCACTACCTTCTATGTAGATATTAAGATCTAGAAATTGTATTTCTTTGTGATGGTGTGTGAGCTTGAACCTTACTGGTGTAGGAGTACTATTCCAAACCCTGAACCAGTCTAACAGTGCCTCTTGTCCCCCACGCCATACCATAAACACATCGTCGATGTATCTAACATAGAAGACAACCGGCGATGTGTCCCTGTTCCACAGGAATTGATTTTCACAAATGACTAGGGTCGTACGAAATAATTCCAACATAGCCACAGGGGTCTCACAGCTGCAGCACATGAGGGACAAGTTCCTGCAACGGGGGTACAAGCAACAGATAGTTGACAGTACCCTAGAAGAAGTCCTCCCTTATACCCAGGACAGTCTGATATACAAGGATACTCTGACAGAGAAACCTAACAGGTTGATAATGGCAACAATGTTCTCACCAAACACTACACAAGCAGGAAGAGTACTAAGGGAACATTGGCCAATAGTACAATCTGACCCCAAACTGACCTTTACGCACAACCTGACACCAATGATAGCATACCGGAGGGGTACCAATCTGAAGGACAGCCTGGTACGCACAGACCCCAAATCAAGCTACATGGATACATCACACGTAAACATCAAAGGCTCATATCGATGCCTAGGGTGCACAACATGTAATGGCCTAATGGCAACTAAGAACTTTCACCATCCGCATACAAACAAAGTATTTAAGATCAAACACTCAATATCCTGTAACACCACATACGTAGTATATTTGCTATTCTGCCCATGTGCCCGGTTCTATGTGGGGAAAACGAGCGGAACACTCCGCAAAAGGATGGCCAACCATAGACGGGCCATACGGCTGGCGTTGGACCAAGGAGACTCAGACCAACCAGTGGCCAGACACTGTGCAAGAATGGGACACCAGGTGTCCACCATCAGATATATCCTGATAGACCACATCCCCCCCCTGGACAGGGGAGGTGATAGGAATAAGGCCTTGCTAAGAAGAGAGGCGGAGTGGATGTATAGATTGGGCACTATAGCCCCAGGAGGATTAAACTCCCCTCTAGATTTTAAGGCGCTCATTTAAGTAGAGATACACACAGGGGTATGGCATATAGACCTAGAGTAACATGTAGCGATGCACTGGAAGTCAGGCCACTTGAGGGGTAGACTTCTTAGTGCGGGGCGCAACATCTGTTGTTTGGGGGGGGACATGGAGATGATCCCCTCCAAGTTAACAATACTCAGTCCTCTTTTTCCAATTACCCACTAGAACTCAAGTACACTTAAAACACTGAGCAGCCTTAAAGTAGTTAACAGCCTTAAACCGTGCAACAAATCCAAGGATACCATCTATCTGTAACAAGCCCAGACGATTCCTAGATGAAAGATACAAGAAATTGACCGGTAGGAACATCACAGAGCCACAGGATAATGAACCATGGAGAGATAACAACCAGGGGCTGAAAGTAACCCCCGACTCGAGGAAAAATTAACCCATACTTACCCCACGTCAGGTTGTGCAAATACATCACACAAGGTCATAGAATTGGGACTATTATAAGAACATTCATTAAAAACAGAAATTTTGAAGGAAAAGAGTATATAATAATGTGCCATAAAGTAACCATATGAAGCAATATTGAAACAACAGTTTGCTTATAATTAGAAAAAGAATATGTGTTCGTTATAGTGTGTATAAGGGGCATGGAGACAAACAAGTGGGATAGATATAATCTACAAAACCATGTACATATAACTTACACTAAGTGTACATTACAGCAACAAAAATAGAGTTGCTTTCATATATTTCATTTTAAATGTAAAAAATTTTTTTTAGTTTTAGCCTTTTGAGTTTTATATAAGTGTACTCATTTAGATACCTTAGAAGAGTCCTTACTAGAATAGGTAGAATACAGAGATGGTCTATATAACTACTATTAACGTATACCACACATTCACCCCTTGACATTGTAAAGATATATAATAATAAGGGGCTAACAATAGAACCATCCGCCTAAATTAGATCCGGCATAGCTAATGGTTCCTATGACAACCAGATAATGACAGCAGGGTCATATATGGAGCCCACAAAGCTGATCAAGGGACACATATAGGTAAACAAGTTGACCGAAATAACATAGCAGGCAACAACAAGAGGATAACACTTATAAACACATACACGTTTGTTTTAATGAGTATGATCACACATGCAAGACCGATACACGCAAAACGTGTAATACACATAGAGTGGTATATACAGAAAACACGGAATATATATAATGAAATATTGTGTACACTTTGGTATTTCCACAATTTCAATTTACAAGATGCAGCTATTGCAAGGATATTTGCTAAAAATTAATTTCTTTGAATAATGCTAACACCGGAAAGAATATCACATGTAACACTTCCGGTTCACACAGTGGAACGCAGCTTGCGTTCCACCCACACAATGTTTGGCGCCACCACACTGAGAGGACACTTTACACAGGTTTTTTGAAAATTAGTTTGATTATTTGCACCTTCTATATAAGTTTGTTTGATGCAGTTTGTGTTTATGCTGATGATGGGGAGAAATTCCCCGAAAACGTTTCATTAAAAGTATTTTACTTGCTTTATCCAAAGACCTGTGAGTGCGACGTTTTTCCAGGAATATTTATTACATGTTTGCACCCAGGCAGATGACAACTGGAGGGTAACACTGTACACCGGATGGGATTATATATATATATATATATATACATATACATACATATACATACATACAAACAAATATGCCATGTGAGTGGTTTACACACATACACATTTTACAGCCTTACAGTCTACAAACTTTGTTGTCAAAGTGCCCTAAAGGCTGTAATAATAAAGAGCAGAGCAGCTAGTCCCACATAACCTCCACACCTCCAAGGCCTTTATAGAACAAAAACATTCATCCTGAAGCAGAATTTAACCCCCTGGCTATAAAAATGCCCTACAGCACATAACAAGTGAATACACTGCAACCCTCTCTGGTAGCCAAGGGGTTAAAGTGCTCTGCTTGTTATGTTGTCATTCTAGGCAGCATTAGAAGCCTTGTACAGTCCTAACCTGTTGTTTTGAAGCTTTCATTCCTCAACAAAAAGTGTCTGCTACAAATCAGCATGGAGCTTGGCTGTGAGGCAACAGAAGTACATAAAATAAAAGTGAAACTAAACATGCCTGACGAAAATGGGAGGGGTTCAGTTTTAATATTTGCCCCTCTCTCCTTCATGGTTCCCTCAACTGCTGTAACATATTCCCAATAAATACTCGACTCTGTAAGCACCTGGCAGCACACTTCTTACTAAAATTAATGCCCTCACAAAAAAAAATTAATTTTTTTTTATTTTATTTTTTATTTTTTATTTTATTTATTACTGACAGGCAGGCGCCCCTCACTGCAAGGCACCTGTAGGCACATGCCTACTGTGCCTAATGGGAAACCGCAACTACAATTAGATTACACTAACAGACTGATGTTTCACAGTCAAAAAAGTTTTTATTTAAAATATTTACACTACTGTTATAACAAATATGATTGGTGGCACTAGTTGGAAAGTGGGCCTGGCACACACACTGGCAGGCAGGCAACTGCAATTAAATAACACTAGCAGACTGATGTAAAAGTTTTTTTTTTAAAGTTACACTAATGTTACACCAGATATGAGTGGTGGCACTGAGGATGGAAGTAGGCACAGTATATGCTGGGAGCCTGACACATAGGCTGGCACTAGTGGCAGGCTTGCCTTGCAACTAAAATTAAATAACACTAGAAGATTGATGTAAAAGTTTTTTTTTACAAAATTTAAACTAATGTTACACCAGATAGGAGTGGTGGCACTGAGGATGGAAGTAGGCACAATATATGCTGGGAGCCTGACACACAGGCTGGCACTAGTGGCACGCTGGCCTGGCAACTAAAATTAAATAACAATAGCAGACTGATGTAAAAGTTTTTTTTTTTTTAAATTTACACTAATGTTACACCAGATATAAGTGGTGAAAAACAGAGCAATTAGGCACAGTATATGCTGTGGGCCTGACAAACAGGCCTGATGGAAAATGAAATTAGATTACACTAGCAAAATGAAGTAAAAGTTTTTGTTTTTTAAATTTACACTAATGTTAACCAGATATAAGTGGTGGCACAGAAGAATTAATCACAGTATATGCTGTGAGCCTTACTCAATCAGATTGAGATTGCATTCTATTGGCTGATCGGAACAGCCAATAGAATGCGATCTCAATCTGATTGGCTGATTCAATCAGCCAATCAGATTTTTCCTACCTTAATTCCGATTGGCTGATAGAATCCTATCAGCCAATCGGAATTGAAGGGACGCCATCTTGGATGACGTCCCTTAAAGGAGCCTTCATTCATCGTTAGTCCGTCGGGGAAGAAGGATGTTCCGCGGCGGCGGGATGAAGATGGATCCTGAAGAAAGAAGATTGAAGACCCCGCTTGGAAGATGACTTCGCCCGGATGGAAGATGATCTTCAGCGCCGCTTGGAAGATGACATCGCCCGGATGGAAGACTTCTTCAGCGCCGCTTGGAGGATCACTTCATCGGATGGAAGACTTCTTCAGCGCCCCTTGGAGGATCACTTCTGCCGCTCCGGATCTCCTCTTCAGTTCCATCGGTGGCTCGGCTGAGTGAAGAAGACTCAAGGTAGGATGATCTTCAGGGGATTAGTGTTAGGTTATTTTAAGGGGGGCTTGGGTTAGATTAGGGGTATGTGGGTGGTGGGTTTTAATGTTGGGGGGGTTGTATTTTTCTTTTACAGGCAAAAGAGCAGTTTTCTTTGGGGCATGCCCCACAAAAGGCCCTTTTAAGGGCTGGTAAGGTAAAAGAGCTTTGAACTTTTTTAATGTAGAATAGGGTAGGGAATTTTTTTATTTTGCGGGGCTTTGTTATTTTATTAGGGGGCTTAGATTAGGTGTAATTAGCTTAAAATTGTTGTAATATTTTTTTAAATGTTTGTAACTTATTTTTTTTATTTTTTGTAACTTAGCTTTTTTATTTTTTGTACTTTAGTTAGTTTATGTAATTGTATTTAATTGTAGTTATTTGTAGTTAATTTATTTAATTAATTTAATGATAGTGTAGTGTTAGGTTTAATTGTAACTTAGGTTAGGATTTATTTTACATGTTATTTTGTATTTCTTTTAGCTAGGTAGTTATTTAATAGTTAATAACTATTTAATAACTATTCTAACTAGCTAAAATAAATACAAAGTTACCTGTAAAATAAATATAAATCCTAAAATAGCTACAATGTAATTATTAATTACATTGTAGCTATCTTAGGGTTTATTTTACAGGTAAGTATTTAGTTTTAAATAGGAATAATTTATTTAATGATAGTGTAGTGTTAGGTGTAATTGTAACTTAGGTTAGTTTTTATTTTACAGGTAAATTTCTCTTTTTTTTAGCTAGGTAAGCTATTAAATAGTTAATAACTATTTAATAGCTATTGTACCTAGTTAAAATAAATTGAAAGATGCCTGTAAAATAAAAATAAATCCTAAGATAGCTACAATATAATTATTATTTATATTGTAGCTATATTAGGGTTTATTTTAAAGGTAAGTATTTAGTTTTAAATAGGATTCATTTAGTTAATAATAGAAATATCATTTAGATTTATTTAATTAATATTTAAGTTAGGGGGGTGTTAGGGTTAGTGTTAGACTTAGGTTTAGGGGTTAATAATTTTATTACAGTGGCGGCGGTGTAGTGGGGGGCAGGATAGGGGTTAATAAATGTATTATAGGTAGCGACGGTGTAGGGGGGCAGATTAGGGGTTAATAAATTTAATATAGAGGGCGGCGGTATAGGGGGGGCAGGATAGGGGTTACTAGGTATAATGTAGCTTGCGGTGGGCTCCGGGAGCGGCGGTTTAGGGGTTAATATGTATAGAGTAGCTTGCGGTGGGCTCCTGGAGCGGCGGTTTAGGGGTTAATATGTAAAGAGTAGCTTGCGGTGGGCTCCGGGAGTGGCGGTTTAGGGGTTAATCAGTTTATTATAGTTGCGGTGGGCTCCGGGAGCGGCGGTTTAGGGGGTAATAACTTTATTTAGTTGCGGCGGTGTAGAGGGGACAGATTAGGGGTGTTTCGACTCGGGGTACATGTTAGGGTGCTAGGTGTAGACAGCTCCCATAGAAATCAATGGGATGTCTGGCAGCAGCGAACTTGTACTTTCGCTATGGTCAGACTCCCATTGATTCCTATGGGATCCGCCGCCTCCAGGGCGGCGGATTGAAAACCAGGTACGCTGGGCCGGAAAAGTGCTGAGCGTACCTGCTAGTCATTTGATAACTAGCAAAAGTAGTCAGATTGTGCCGAACTTGTGTGCGGAACATCTGGAGTGACGTAAGAATCGATCTGTGTCGGACTGAGTCCGGCGGATCGAAGTTTACATCACAAAATTCTACTTTTGCCGGTCTCTAGCCTTTGATAACTAAGGCGAATCAGCCTCGCCACAAATACGCTGCGGAATTCCAGTGTATTTGAGGTTGACAGCTTGATAACTACCCCCCACAGGGTCAAAGTTTCCTCAATGATGACGAATAGGGGGCGGATCGAACATCGCATATGTTCGCCCGCCGGGGTGAACGCGAACAAGCTAAGATCGCCGGGAACTGTTCTCCGGCGAACAGTTCGCAACATCACTACTAGAGATACGTAGTCAGGTAATATAGGCGGCATCACAAAGCTTATTATCTACAAAAGAACTTACACTATCCTCAAGGCGCTGTTATTTACACTTATTTTTATATATATATTTGTGTTCATATGTGTATATAGGAAAGCTAAAGTTAGTAAGGTGTATCCCTTTAGTATGTAGAACAAAGCTGCTCACCGTTCCAATGTCCGGGCCTTATAAAGGAACTACACTCACCCCTGTAAACAACGTGTTCAAACAGCAACACCGAGTAGAGCCTGTAGTCGCCAAATACTCCCGCACTAAGCTTGAGTCTGCCGTCAGAGGTCACCTCGACATCCGGAGATTGCTCAGCAAACATCCATTGCTGCCTCTGGGTCGTAGCCTCTATCCGATTTCGGCCAGTGGCGCTCGGCTCTAGGGAGATGACGTAAGTCGTGATGTATAGGAGTGGGAGGGGTGAGGGTTTTCTTCACCCGGTGCTTGCAAATCACTGAGGAACAGCAGCACTCCAGTCCAGTAAAAAAAATCCAATTTATTGCAGCATCAGCAAGACAACAGCAACGTTTCGGACTACATGTCCTTAATCATGCTATACATACATAATTTCTTCTCCACCTTATAAACCCTCAGTGGATACACCCACCTAAACACAATTACCAATCACATCTAACACCTGTAGAAATTTGAATACATTTTTCAACATAGGGAGTGTTCACTGGTTACATATTACATTTTCAAAACTAACACACATATATTGGAGGAATCATCACATATCAAATATCAAGACTAATTTATACAAAGACCAATTTATAAAAATACCAATTTATAAGAATACTGACAGGTCATAATCCTTATTCATTACCATTGGTATTAGAGAATTTAAATGGAAAATCCAAAGGATTCTCTCCGTTTGAGATATTGCTCTCTATTGCCCCCTGTCTAAAAGGAGAAACATGTTCTATTAGTTGGAACCTTAGTTGACTGACTCCATGTTTTGCTTGCATAAAATGTGTAGCTACTGGGGATTTTAAATTTTTCCTTCTAATGCTAGACTTATGCTCGGTTATCCTATTCCTAACCTTAAGGGTCATTTCCCTAATGTAAATAAGCCCACATTGGCATTTAAGCAGATAAATAGCGTAATCAATATTACATGTAAAAAAATCTTTTATCCAAAATTTGCGACCTGACTGAGGATGTACAAAAACTGGTCCCTTTATCATACTGTTACAGTTTGAGCAACCCAAGCAGGGATAACAGCACACATATATATCTCTACCTATTCTTCTTGGCTGAGCCAATGTCAGCTTTAACTAAAGTATCTCTCAAATTGATCCCTCTTTTGTAGGCGGGCATAGGAAAGTTCTGAAACTATATTTAGGATTACAATTCTTCAATATATACCAATATCTACGAATGATCCTTTGAACTTGAAAACTCAATTCATTATTCCTAGAGACAAATACTAGCCTCTCATTTTTCTTCTCTTTTAATCTTTTTCTGTGGGGTTTAAGCAAAGTTTTAATTGGAATGTCTAAAGTATTTTTGATCTCTTTTTCAATCAATTCTCCACTATATCTCCTTTCCAAGAAGAGATAACCCATCTCCCTGAGTCTTTCTTCGCTTTTTTTGTCATCTGACACAATGCGGTGTACCCACATGAGCTGACTCTTGGGAAGGGAATCCTTCAAGGACTGAGGATGGGCACTATTGGCTAATAACAAATCATTCCTATCGGTGCTCATTTCTACAGGTGTTAAATGTGATTGATAATGTATTTAGGTGGGTGTATCCACTAGGGTTTATAAGGTGGAGAGGAAATGATGTATGTATAGCATGATTAAGGACATGTAGTCTGAAACGTTGCTATTGTCTTGCTGATGCTGCAATAAATTTGTAATTATTTACTGGACTGGACTGCTGCTGTTCTTTTGATACTTTGGATGTTACTTCAGGGTTTGTGCAGAACCCTGCTACAGCTTGTGCACCCGAATATATAGTGTGTGCTGGACTTTCTTCTTGTTCTTTGAATGTCCTTTGCTGAATTGGTCCTTGAACTACTATAATTATGGAGACTTTAAATGATGCATATTCAAGCATTAATATGTTTACGTACACAGATTTGGAGGCCTCATGGATAACTACACTGGCCCTGGGTTCAAGGGACTTCCTTAAGGTATTGCCTGTGAATAAAGCCTGTAATTGCTATGAAAAAGCAGTAAAAAAACAGGTTGCTTATGAATTGCACTCCACAATGTTGCAATGTGCAGAGTACTATCGTGTCAAAAGGATCCCACGGGGGTTGAGAATGGGTGCAAGGCCAACATTGATGCTTAATAACACAGAATACTTTCGAAAATTTTAGCTAATATTAAATAAGTGCTCATTCAACCTCATTGTGCTCACAGTTGATTGTCTGCAGAAGGAACTGGATCAACAACAATCTGAAATCAGCCGGTGGGAGTCTGAATTAAAAGCGCTCTCAATTGATGAAATCGATAAGAACATGGCATCTGTTAATACCCAAGTTGCAGAATTACAGAAAGTGTTGGAAGAAAGCAAAAGATCTAAATGTATCTGTGATGAGGAGGATTACTCACCGGGCCGGGTATACCGTTGGAAATTTGAACCCCAGAATAGGTCAGGAGGTAATACTTCCGGTCCAAGATGGCGGCGACAACGAAAGCCGAAAAAGGATAACTCTCCTTCAAACACTTCAAGTGACTCGACGGGGGACTCGGATTTAATAGCGGCAAACGACACCGCCGTGGAGGGAGGAAGTACAGACACAGACGGAGGAGTAACAATGCGCAATATGCGCCAGAAGGGAGGCATGACTCTCAGCAAGTAAGAAACATCACTATAGCGCCGAAACATGTAAGCTGTTTGGTGCTACGCTCTCCAATTTCTTATGCACTTTTTTGGTTGTTTTTAACTTTGTACGAATAAATTGAAAGCTTTTATCTTTATACCCAGCGGGACTGCCTCATTTTTTCATATGTGTATATACACATATTAACACAAAAATATATATGTATATAAGCATATACATATATATTTACAGGGAATACACAGTCCCCATAGACCGCAATGTAAAGGCACTTTTCAGTGACTTTTTTTTCTAAGACCCCCCCCCCCCGCCAACTTTAAACCCTCATAACTGCTTATTGCAATTATTTTATTAAAAAATAAAGATGCTACTATCTTTTTTTTTTTGTTTGTTTAAATAAAGTATATTACATTTGATTTGGGGGGCATTTGGTGGACATTTATAAAATTAACCAGAGATCTGATTTCTGGTTACTTTTATAAGTGCTAATTGCAAAATTATTTCTTATATATCATGCGCCCTCAAACGGGCAAATTTGCCCGTATGCGGGTGCACAATAATTTAATGCTCCACTTGTAATCTAACCTTTACATTTCTGATTTTTTTTACTCCATTTGGTTTAATGAGAATCTTTGTAATTACCAACAGAAAATTATTTAGATAGGAAATAATGAAATTATAACCTATTTTGTAGGTTAAGTTTTTCGCACTATTCGGGTTAACGTTTGCGCTAAAATAAGTATTTTTGGAACGTGTAATACCAGCACAACCCGACTAGCACAAAAACATAACGCTAGCAGTGTTTTCGCTTACGCAAAAAAATATATATACCGCGCCACTTGTAATCTAAACCCATTCTGAGGTACCAGCTCCTACTGAGCATGTGCAAGAGTGCACAGAATATACAGATATGTGTTTTGGGATTGGCTAATGGTTGTCACATTATACAGGGGGGGGGGGAAATGTAATTAACTTTAAAATATGCCAAAAAAATACTACTAATTTTAATTTTAAAGTAAATGCTTTTGCATTGTCTTTTTATATTGTTTTTGTCAATTAAGACACTTTACTGTAGGGACATAGTCCTTTAAGAAGTAGGTAGTCACAGGATATTGCTCATATGTTTGGGTAAACAATGTTGGCAGATTTTGTAAGGTTTGAATAATATTTTGGACCCAATTACAATTGAAGTGCAATTGATAATGTGAATCCAATTATTTTGTGCTTGGTCCCACGCAATCAATATAGTTTGACTGGGTTATACATTTTTTGGTAAAAACAAAAAGGCATTTTAATGCAATAATACATATATAGTGTGCCCAATACTTTCAATAAAAAGCACAAAAGCGGAAGTAGCATGATCATTGTGCTCATATGACAAGTTTGTTGGTTCAGTCTTACACTCGAGCAATCCGAAGTACCAATTTCTCATATAACGTTTTTGAAAACTCATTATTAAGTGTATTTAAATACAGTTAAAAGTTATAGAAATACATTAATTGAGGTAATATATGTGATAGGTCTTATGTGTAAAATTTTCTTTGAATGTTTAAGGCAAAAAAATAATAAATGAAAAACTCCTCTTCCTCAGCATAAGTTTTACACTAGAAAGTAATCTGACTTTTTGCTATGGATAGTCATATAAATCTATTAACTGAGGCAAATAATGCATCTGCATTGTACAATATAAATACTATATATTGTGTACTGTACTAATGCTCACACGCACAGACATATATTTTTTTACATATATATATATATATATATATATATTTATATATATATATATATATATAAATATCCAGCAAGTTGCACTCAATTCCTTGGGACCAAGGGGCAGCAACAGCAAATATAGTCCATTATAAAGGCAAATGCACTATCTGGATTTAAATAAAGGTGGCTTTATGGCGTGTAAACGTTTTCGGGGTCTTCAGGAAGGGGTAAAGACCTGAAAATGTTTACACGCAATAAAGCTACCTTTATTTAAATCCAGATAGTGCATTTGCCCTTATTATTATTATTATCGATTATTTGTAGAGCGCCAACAGATACCGCAGCGCTATAAACATAGGTGATATACAAGGAAGTAATTATAGGGATCAAATGGGTAGAGGTAGAGGGCCCTGCCTAGGGTTGCACTATTGTAGTCAGCTCTTGTGAAGGTGATCTGCAAGCAGTTACACTCAAAAGTAATCTGACAAGATACTTCATGTAGAAAGCTCCTTTATTTGTTTCAACCGATCTCCGTTCTAAGCTGCTACAGCAGCCCACAGCGAAATATTTTTTTTGCTAAGAGGTGACATTTTCACCTCTTAGCCAATAGCCGTGCGGTAAATACGGCTCCCATGGGCGCCAAGCCGGATTTACCCCGTGACTATTGTCCTACAAAAGGCCCTTTTAAGGACCCTTGGTAGTTTGGGGGGTGGGGCTTTCTATACTGTTAGGGGGTGTTTGTTTGTTTTTTGTAGCAAAATAGCTGTTTAACTTAGGGCAATGCCCTACAAAAGGCCCTTTTAAGGGCCCTTGGCAGTTTATTCTAGATTAGGCTTTTTTATTTTGGGGTGTTTTTTTTAAAAGGCATTAGAATAGGATTTTTTTTTTTTTTTGATAATTTCGTTTTTTTTTTTTTTGTAATGGTAGTTTTTTTTTATTTTTTTGTAATGGTAGGTTTTTTTATTTTTTGTGATTTTAGTGTTTTTTAGTGTAAGGTCGATTAGGTTTTATTTCACGGGTAATTTTGTATTTATTTTAACTAGGTAATTATTAAATAGTTAATAACTATTTACTAACTTGTCTACCTAGTTAAAATAAATACAAACTTACCTGTGAAATAAAAATAAAACCTTAGCTAGTTTCAATATAACTATTAGTTTTATTGTAGCTAGCTTAGGTTTTATTTCACAGGTAAGTATGTATTTAGTTTTAAACAGGTAGTTTAAAACTAAAACCCACCAAAAAACTTTTAGTTTAGTACTGGCAGACTTTCTGCCAGTACTTAAGATGGCGGGGACAATTGTGGGGTGGGGGAGGGAAGGGAGCTGTTTGGGAGGGATCAGGGGGTGGGATGTGTCAGGTGGGAGGCTGATCTCTACACTAAAGCTAAAATTAACCCTGTAAGCTCCCTACAAGCTACCTAATTAACTCCTTCACTGCTAGACATAATATATGTGTGATGCACAGCGGCATTTAGCGACCTTCTAACTACCAAAAAGCAACGCCAAAGCCATATATGTCTGCTATTTCTGAACAAAAGGGATCCCAGAGAAGCATTTACAACAATTTGTGCCATAATTGCACAAGCTGTTTGTAAATAATTTCAGTGAGAAACCTAAATTTGTGAAATATTTTAAGTTTTTTTTAATTTGATCGCATTTGGCGGTGAAATGGTGGCATGAAATATACCAAAATGGGCCTAGATCAATACTTGGGGTTGTTTACTACACTACACTAAAGCTAAAATTAACCATACAAGCTCCCTACATGCTCCCTAATTAACCCCTTCACTGCTGTGCATAATACACGTGTAGTGTGCAGTGGCATTTAGCGGCCTTCTAATTACCAAAAAGCAACGTCAAAGCCATATATGTCTGCTATTTCTGAACAAAGGGGATCCCAGAGAAGCAATTAAAACCATTTATGCAATAATTGCACAAGCTGTTTGTAAATAATGTCAGTGAGAAACCTAAAGTTTGTGAAAAAATTTGTGAAAAAGTGAACATTTTTTTTTATTTGATCGCATTTGGCGGTGAAATGGTGGCATGAAATATACCAAAATGGGCCTAGATCAATACTTTGGGATGTCTTCTAAAAAAAATATATATATACATCTCAAAGGATATTCAGGGATTCCTGACAGATATCAGTGTCCCAATGTAACTAGCGCTAATTTTGAAAAAAAGTGGTTTGGAAATAGCAAAGTGCTACTAGTATTTATTGTCCTATAACTTGCAAAAAAAAACAAAGAACATGTAAACATTGGGTATTTCTAAACTCAGGGCAAAATTTAGAAACTATTTAGCATGGGTGTTTTTTGGTGGTTGTAGATGTGCAACAGATTTTGGGGGTCAAAGTTTGAAAAAATGGGGGGTTTTCCATTTGTTCCTCATATTTTATAATTTTTTTAATAGTAAATTATAAGATATGATGAAAATAATGGTATCTTTAGAAAGTCCATTTAATGGCGAGAAAAACGGTATATAATATGTGTGGGTACAGTAAATAAGTAAGAGGAAAATTACAGCTAAACACAAACACCGCAGAAATGTAAAAATAGCCTTGGTCCCAAACGGTCAACAAATGGAAAAATGCTCTGGTCACTAAGAGGTTAAAACTTGTAATGGCAGCACTATAGGGAATTAAATAACGCCACTTTTGTTGCGTTCCTTTTCCCTATAGTTCTCAAAACTCGTAATATAGGTGTTACTCATTAACTAAGGATATTTACAAATATACAAATGACTGTCCTTTTTTTTACATTTTAATATTACAATATATTTTTTTTCCTAACAGCAGCTGGCAATTTGTTCTTTTTTGCTTGTATCAATGATGAGTGTCATAATGGTAAACTATACCAGACCTTAAATATACTATTTTATATTAAAATTATTTTATTTACTTTCTGTTCCTTAATTATTTTGTTTAGCTGTATGTAGGTGTAACAACCTGTGGAGGTTTGTTAAAACAGGAACTGGAACTCCAGAGAAAAAGGTATCCAAAAAGGGGTGAGGCAAAATCAGCGTCAAACAGGCCAAAAGTCAGGGCAGGCGGCAATCAGAGAAGTCAGGGATAAGCAAGGGTCACAAAATACAATAAACAAGATTTACAAGGAATACACACCAGGAGTTCATAAGCAGGATGCAAAGAAGTTAGAACTGAAGCTGGTAAACTCACAGGAATCAGGTACTTGCAAAGCTTGGAAACAAGATGAATACTAGATGAATGATCCAGAGCAGGTTATATATAAAAATGTAGACAAAGGCTGTAGAAATCCAAATAACAGAGATTAGAATAAGGCAGTTGCACAGACAGTAATAACCTATGCTAATGCAAGGAATAGTTCTCTGAACAAGCCTTATAAAGCATTCAGGTGAAACCAATTAGACAGACAGGCATCACAGAAGTGAATGAAACCCCCACAGAAAGGTGATTGACAGATACAGAAATCTAATGGAACATGAAGAAACCTGTCTCTTAAAGTCACAAAGCATCCAACATATGGTCTTGCAAAAAAGAGCTTCTTAAAGGGACAGCAACAGTACTGGTGAGCCAGGCAAGTCATGACAGTACCCATTCCTCAAAGGCAACCTCCAGGTGCCTAAAAATACGATGACAGTAAAGGGGAAGGATATCCCATAGATGCAAGGAGGTAATTAGATCCCATTAGTGATCAGGAATGGTGGATGAGAATTGTCTTGCTGAAGTAACAGAAGAAAATCAAGGCCTCTTGAAACAGGAGTATTACAGGCTGTGGAAGCATAGAGACCAGAGTTGTCACCAAACCAGAAATTGCTCAGAGGTAAGTAGATATCCATATTCTTCTGAATGGTTTAGTAAAAGGGAGGACTTCAAGGCTGTGTAATATATCTATAACATGATGAAAAAAGTCAGGAGTAGAACTTGTGGTGCTAGAGCCATGATACGTAAACATTATTGCAGAACTATGGACTGGTGTGCTCTCTTCAGGAATAATCTCAGGAGAAGAATCCAGGTTTACATTATGTCTGAGAACAATACACAAACCTAGGGAAAAGGCAATACTCATTCCCAGACAGAGGGCTAATTCAAGGTCTGGTGGTGAGGACTGGACTGGTACTGTAAAAGACACTATACCTACTTTGACGCCAAGAACCATACTCACTTCTGAGCAGAGGCCAGGGCTATCTTTAGGGTCAGGAATATTTAGGTCCATCACAGTGCTAAACAAATGATTACCCACACCGGGGTCAAAAACAGGAGTGCCAGCTTTAGGGCCAAAAACATGAATGCCCACCTCGGGCCAGGTTCAAGAGTATCTTCACAGAAATCAGGAACAGGAATGCTAACTCGGGGACCAGGCTCTGAGACATCAGCACATGGTTCAGGGTCAGGAATGCCCTCTTGGGTGCCAGATTCAGAGACATCAGCACATGAATCAGGGTCAGGAATGCCCTCTTGGGGGTCAGATTCGGAGACATAAGCACATGGTTCAAAGTCGGGAATGCCCTCTTAGGGGCCAGATTCAGAGACATCAGCACATGGTTCAGGGCCAGTTGCACAAGATTTACTCTGAGGAAGTTGTTCATGGTCTGCAAGCTCACAAACCAATTCAGTTGGAGCAATTTCTTCAGATTTTCTCAAGGTTAGCTCCTCAGCAGAAATTCATAGAACTATTGGAATATCCAAAGCAAAGGCCAATTCATATTTTCCTTCTTGAGAGGGATCTTTATGAGGAGAAGCTGATGGTGAAGAAGGCAAGGACTCAGAAGCTGTAATTGAAGGCATTGCTGTATTAGGAGAGTTAGGAGATCGGGGTTCAGCCATTAAGGACTGCTCATACAAGACATCTAGCTTGGAGTGGATAGTTGCATACTGCAAAAAGGTTTCAGGAGGAGGGATAACAGAAATGGATTATTGAGACTGAGTGGGTGGAGTTTCAGCTTTAGGCTTCAGAGAACCAGGCGACTTTAAAAGCTTCCTAGTTTGATTTCTTTTAGGATGGTGCTGAGGTGGCAGAGATATTTTCCCACTATGTTTCTTAGGGTGCCGCTTAGGTGGCCCAGAGTGCCAAATGGCAGTTTGGGGATAAAACTCCTCTTCATCACTAGATGCAGAATTCTTAGAGAGATATTCTGTAGATTTAGCAAAGTGTCTCTTGTAGGGGCAATTTCTCCAAACTGCAGTCTGTAAACCAAAATTGTCATCTTTATATCCTGTATAATCTTCCTCCTCCTCCAAGTCTGACCAATTTTCTGATTCACCGAATATTTTATCAGGATTGATCTCTCCATCACCAGGACTGGATTCAAATCACCAATTTCTGCCTTATAAATATAGCAGCCTGTTATAGTCAATAGCGTGGGGCTCCCTCTGTTGTTCATGTGGAGTTGTAAAACTGCGCTCATACCAATTTAATACCTGCTCAGCAGGGTCTATGAAGTCATCCTCCTCATCCAAATAATCAGATTCAGAATCAGTCTCTCCAAAATGAAAGTCACAGATTGAGGGGGAATATAGGTCCCTAGAGCTGCCTTTTGCTTTCATAGGCTTTTGAGTTTCCAAAGTTTGCCTATTCATGGGGGCCTGACAATCCTCTGACTTTCCTTTAGGCAAGGTCTGGGTCTGACATGGTTTATTGTCCCTTTGTCTTCTCAGGCCAGTGCATCCACTACCACTGTGGGGTCTATTGTTTGACATTAGCATACTGTCACAATCTGAAGATATACCAGTCTGAAAGCAGACCCTCAGTGCAGTAGTAGGTTTATGAACACACCTGGCCTCTGAGATGTGGGTCAGGTTACAGGATGGTGAATGGAAAAGTTGCAGCTCAGATCAGTAGACTGGAAACAAGACAGGATGTATGTAAACTTGCTGAAATATATATAACTGAAAATATGTTAGAAACAGAACAAGGCTGCAGAAAACATTATGGGTGTTGACAAGGATTCATTGTAGAGGAGTTGCAAACAGAAAGTTCAAGGCTGCAGAAAACAGGACTGGTTTTGACACAGAAATGTAGTTTAAGAGCTGCAAAGTTAATTTCAAGCACAGATGATTTCTTGAATGCAGATTAGACTGAGGCTGTGAGTAGTACAGTTCAAAATGAAGCAGTCAGCAAAATAAAATACAGCAGTTTATAGGGAGTTGAGACAAGTTGAAAATTACATAGATATCCACTTTATGCAGAGTGATACAAGTACTTTGTGAAAAAGTGTTATATGTTGCAGAGCTGATATATATCCACTTGTATAGCTTGTGCACAAACACAGGAAGCAGTTGCAAATAATTCCCAAGTCTCTAGATGTGGACTATTGTTGTGTAACAACTGATGAACCCAGGTTTGAAGTTGACCAGAGAGTAGGGTAATAGTGGACTGTACTTTTGCATAGTCATTGGGATATATACGTGGTTTGAGTGAAAAAAGCAATTCACAAGCAGTTATGAAAGTTCAGAATTCAGACTTCTTCCCAGTAAAATTTTCAGGCATAGAAATTGCTAGACATGTGCAATTCGTTTCACATCGATTCGGAAATTCGGACAATTCAGCAAATTTGGAGATTCGGATCGATCCGAATTTCCGAATTAAAATACTGCAGAATTTACCGAATAAATCAGAATTAGTTCGGATTTATTCGGAAAATTCAGATGGCCATGGATTACACTAGTATTGTACAGTATATTAGGTTATATCACTCTGCTATGGCTTACACCTAATATACAGTACATAATACTAGTCTAATACACAGCACACATACCGAAATTCCGAATTTCCGAATCCAGACGAATTTTTTTGAATCCGAATGAATCTGAAACAAATCCGAAATTAATTCATTCGAAGTTTTCCGATTTCAAATCGATCCGAAACGAAATTTGAAAAACTCTGAATCGATCCGAACCGAAACGAATGTTTCGATCATGAACATATATAGAAATTGCAGGCTGTTATCTGTTACTAGAATACCTATATTCCTCCCATAGGAATTTAATAGAGAGATAATCTTCCATTTTATGTATCATAAAATAATGGTGTTTTTCAAGTGTTAAAGTCAATGTAACATGTGAAACCCATTCTGCTACTGAGGGAACTATCCTATTCTTCCATAACCTAGGAATTTATTGTTTGGCACAATTCAATATTAATTCTAATAATTTAGATCTAAGTCTGCATTTCAGCTTAGTGGGTTTGTTGAATAGGCAGATTATTGGGTCCTTTGAGATATCAAATTGTAGTACTTTAGATATTTCTCTTGTTATAAGTGACCAATATCCTGCTATCCTTGGACAGTTCCACCATATATGTAACGCTGAACATGGTTGACCACATTCTCTCCAGCACAAGGCGGAGGATGTTGGGAATATTTGTGCTAGTCTATGTGGAGTGTAGTACCACCTGCTGAGTAATTTCATATTGGTTTCTCTAAAACTCATTGAGGAGGAGGAAGAGTTCATTTGGTGAAATATAGTGAGCCATTCTTTTTCTTTGAGTTTAAGGCCAAGTTCCTCTTCCAATTTCAGTATATATGTGGGGAGTGTTCGTGAATGTTGTTGTAGGATAATTTTATAAGTGATAGATAATATACGCTTGGTTGCGCTTTGGTAGCATAAATGTTTGAAAGTAGTCAAATTCCTGTTTATTTAATTTTTTTCTGAGTGGGAAGTGATAAGATGATGTAATTGGTGATATTTATACCAGTGATCGAAGTGTTGTATGTTGTGTGTGGTTCAGCAGTTCTAATCTAGGGCGTAATTTACCATTCGACAGAACGGTATAATATGGGATCATGGTGTGCATTGAACTAGGTTCAGCTACATCAACTTTGTTGTTTGGTGCTAAAAATTAGATTTGTGATAATTGGGGAGAGTGGGGAAGGAATTGTGGAAATAGTTTTTTTTATTATTTTTTATTAATCAAGTGTTCCCATATTCATAGTGTTTCCTTGGTAAGGGTAGATGGAGTTAGTATAGCTTTCTGTTGTGTTTTAGGGGACCAGCATAGACTAACTAAATTAGAGGAGTTAGCTAAAGTGCGCTCTAATAGGATCCACTCTTTATCCTTTTCGTTTTTACACCAATTAAGAATTCTAACTAGATAAGTAGCAATTCTATAGTATGTAAGATTAGGTGCTCCTAGTCCTCCCCTTTTGGCATGCACATAGTTCTCATCGGAACTCTGGTCATATGTTTTGGACCAAATGAAGGTGTTAATGATCTTTTGCAAGGTGTGTAAATATTGTTCAGGCAAAGGCATTAGTAGTGCCTGGAAGATGTATAATATCTTGGGCAGGATCATCATTTTGATGAAGTGTATGTGGCCAAGCCAGGTTATAGTTTTTTGCTCCCAATTTTGAAGATCTCTCCTGATCTTCTGTGGTAGTGTTAAGTAATTTAATGAGTATAGACGTGATTTATCCTCCGAGATTTGTATACCTAGGTATTTTATTGTTGCATTGAAAATGAAAATCCTGTTGTTTTTATTGTGTAATGGAGGAGAGTTATTTAAGCTAAGGAATTCTGATTTAGTTTAATTAACCTTGAAATATGTGTAATATAAATTATGTCCTCTTAGCATTTTCCATAGATAATGGGCTGTTCTTTGGGAAACTCGGGGGTTAGGGTTGGAACTATCTTTTTGAGGTTGTATTAGGAAGTTGAAGTCCCCTCATAGTATTATGATGCCCTTGGCAAGGTCTAGGAATTTCTGGAATATCATATGAAAAAAGGGGATATGTTTGGTTCATAAATGTTGATAAATGTTACAAAAACACATAGGAATCTCCCTTCCTTATCTTTAGAGGTTTGTATATGCTGGAATGCTATTTTTTGTGTGAAAACGAACTATGATAGTGATGGGTGTTGTGGGGGCCAAAGTATCTGGGTTTTCTATTTTTCTGAAAATGTGTCTCTTGCATAAATAGTATTTCTGTGTGGTGCTTATGCATGTCAAGCATCGCGATTGTACGTTTCTAAGGGGAGTTAAAACCCTTGACATTTTGGAAAATTATTTGGATATTGGAGTCATCCTTTGAGTAGTGGTTGTAGGAATATCACCTTTGAGTAGTAGTTGTAGTGGTGCTGACCTCAGCGGCTGTTTTGTACCTTCTAGACACAATAAAACAAAGCAAACAAGTACATAGTAATCAAAGCTGTACCAACTAGTGTAGGAAGTTAATAAGCAAAACAACTTCACATGAACATTTTTTAACATTTTAAATAAATTAAAAATATGAACAATGTATGAATGAAAACTAAACCTGTGAGACCTACACATTCACCAATAGTGTAAAAATCAATTGATGATATGTATAAGTATAAAAGAAGGATTTTAAAGGAGTACTCTATTGAGATAAACTTAAATTAAAAGCTTTATAGACCGGTTGTTTGGGTATTGATAAATATAATAAAAACTCACTAACCATCAACATAAGTATTCTATTGTTAGGCAAAATTATAGATAGATTAAATATGTAGCGCATAGCTATTACTCAATCTATTCCTTCTTTCTTAAGCGCATCTGAAAAACATATCCCTACCACAAGTAAAGATTAGTAGCTAATAGCCTCCATAGCTAATTTTCAGTTAATAGTAATAAACTGCAGCATAAAAGGATCAGATCAGAGAGTTCTTTGGGGCCAAAGCATAGTCCTCTTTTTTGGAAGCAAATGTTCAGTGAGGTTCCGAGTCAGAAGCAAGGTCTTCTTTTGAGGATGCTGAGGTTATGGTAGCAGCTTTTGAGTGTTCTCTAGTTGTATGAGGTGTACTCGGAACAGGCTTTCCTTTTTTCCCAGGAGGTACTGTGTTCCAAGAACCTTTCTTCTTTCCTCTAGAGGTCTCTGCTTCCTCTGTTTCTGCTATGGACTGTATGTCAGGCATGACTGGTGGGTCTATGTCCAGCGTCTTGCAAAATTGATTCACTTCAGTGAGACCGGAACAAAACACTCTGCTATTGTTGTGAATTACTAGGAGTTGAAATGGAAATCCCCATTTATACTGGATTTTCTTATTTCTCAGTAGTACAGTTAGTGGGGATAATTATTTCCTCCTCTGTAAAGTTTGTATAAAAAGGTAGGCATATAATTGAAATACAACTCCTCGAAACCTTACTGACTGTTTCTTCCTAGAGGCTGCCATCAAAGCTTCCTTCTCTTGAAAGTTCTTAAATTTGATAATAATGTCTTTGGGGGGGAGCAGTATCAGGATGTTTCGGTCTGAGGGCTCTATGCACCCTTACCCATTGAATATTTGCCACGTTGGGGTCATCTAGTAGATCTGTAAATAGTGAGGAGAGGTAAACTTGTAAATCTTTCGGTAGGACAGTTTCTGGTGCTCCTTGGATTCTAATATTTTTCCTTCTACTCCTATTTTCCAAATCTTCCATCTTGTCTTGCAAAGATGTTATCACCTCTGTTTGTTGATCAATTATTTCTTGTATAGAAGTAAACTCCTCTCTCATGATATTCCCTTGGTCTTCAAGGGCTTCAATTCTAAACCCTATTGTTTGCATATCTTGTCTGAGCTCCTGTAGTTCCTCTCGTATGCAAGTTCTCACTATATTGGCGAGGTCTTGTGTAGGCGCAAGTGAGGACAGTATATGTGTAGGAATCTGCGTTTGCTCTGTCATAGCCAGGTCTTGTGAGAGGTTAATTCTTGATGGAGGAGTACATATAGCATCTGAGATTTCCTGTGATTTGTGCTCTGTGGTGTTAAAAAAGGAGCTTACTGTTTGGCCCTCCCTTAGTGGACGTGATGCGTCCTTAGTGGACGTGATGCGAGTATATTTTGCAAGCTTAATATTCTTTTTTGTAACCATGGTTAACTGTAGTCTGGCCTTAGGTAAGAGTATAATAAGCTTCCCCAGCGGTTCAGGTGGAGTATGAGGAGGTGGTAGCTTAGATCTCTATAGTTAATTTAAAGGTTCTGTGCTTGTAATCTAGGAGTTGCTGTATTGGGGTAAAATGTAGTATCCCAATTTATGTGGATGGTATTTGCACCATTTATGACATTAATAAAAAGTGCATAAAACTGTCTTCAGCTGGGTGTGCAGGCATTTACATATAAGTTATGCTCTTCTCCCTATTCTGGTGAATGTTGTTTTGAGTGTAGAGTTTTAATTACCCAACAGTGAGGGTTAGATAGGGATGCAACATAGATTAGCAGCATGGTCTGTGAGAGCTGATAATTTCTAACTGCATATCAGTCTTGTGTTGTCCCCAGCCTGGTGCTTAAATTATACTGAGCTTACCCTGATCCTGTGTTTACACGCTTGTACATGGCATCCTTGTTGTGTCCGTTTTCGCTGTGTGCACAGCCCTGTATAATGGCCGCGGGTCTATATAAGGGATTTGTAGTTGGGCGATATCGGTCAGCGTGGCATCTCAGGAACCGCGATTCAAACCATCATGTGGTCCGGTTCTTTAGTGTGGTGGATGTCTGATTTCGCCGGCCTTATTCCCGTTTTTTGAGGACCCCACTCCAGAGCTCTGGACTTAGGCAGCCATCTTAGCAGCGGCCAGCTCTGCCTCTCTTTGCTGCATGTTTTTACAGACAGAGCATTTCTTACATTTTTGATTGCTTTGACGTATTCTCTTTTTTTTCAACCAATTATCCTGATTTTTTCTCAAATTAGGAGCTATCCTTGCTGTCATAAGCAGTCTCTTTCCCACTATTTGTTTTATCTCATTATCCAAAGTCAGGACACCCCAATGTTTTTGCACTATTATTATTATTGGTTATTTGTAGAACGCCAACAGATTCCGCAGTGCTATAAACATAGGCGGTATATAAGGTAACATTTATAGGGATCAAATGGGTAGAGGGCCCTGCTGAGAAACACACTGTTGTAGTGTGCTCTAATGAAGGTGATCTGCAAACAGTTGGGCTCTTAGGCTTACATGCTAAGGGGGTTCATGGAGGATAGTAATGGAGGAGAGGAACTGGTATTAGGAAAGGTTAGTGTAGGTTGTTTGCATCCCTGTACAGTAGAGCATTTAGGGAGCACTTGAAGCTTTCAAAACTAGGGGAGAGTCTTGTGAAGCGAGGCAGAAAGTTCCACAAGATGGGAGTTAGTATGGAGAAGTCCTGTAAATGGGAATGTGAGGAGGTAATAAGAGGAGGAGAGTAGGAAGTCATGAGCAGAGCGAAGAGGATGGGAGGGAGAGTATCTGGAGACAAGGTCTGAAATATAGGGGGGAGCAGTGCAGTTGAGGGCCTTGTATGTCAGAGTGAGAATTTTGTGTTTGATCCTAGAGGCAAGAGGAAGCCAGTGAAGGAATTGGCAGAGAGGTGCAGCAGATGAAGAGCAACGTGTAAGGAAGATGAGCCTGGCAGAGGCATTCATTATGGATTGTAAAGGAGCTAGTCGACAGCTAGTGAGACCAGAGAGGACGGAGTTGCAGTAGTGGAGGCGGGAAAGGATGAGAGAGTGGATTAAAATCTTAGTTGTGTCTTGTGTAAGGAAATGTCTAATTTTAGAGATTTTTTTAAGGTGGAAGCGGCAGGATTTAGCCAAGGACTGAATGTGAGGAGTGAAAGATCTGAGTCAAATGGTAATGATGGAGTTGTCGACAGTTATAGAGAGATGGGGGGTGGAGATTTTAGAAGAAGGAGGGAAAATAAGGAGCTCAGTTTTGGAGATATTTAGCTTAAGGTAGTGAGAGGACATCCAGGAAGAGATGTGAGAAAGACAGTTAGTGACACGGGTTAGCAAGGAAGGAGATAGGTCTGGTGCAGAGAGGTAAATTTGGGTGTTTTTCAGCATACAAATGATAGTGAAACCTGTGGGACTTTATTAAGGAAACTAATGATGATGTGTAGATTGAGAAGAGAAGGGGACAGAGGACAGAGCCTTGCAGTACCACAACAGAAAGTGGTGACGGGGCAGAGGAAGCCCAAGAGAAGGCTACACTAAAGGTATAGTTAGACATTTAGGAAGAGAACCACGAGAAGGCTTTGTCACAAATGCCAAAGGATTTTAGGGTTTGGAGCAAAAGAGGGTGGTAAACAGTATTAACCTCTTAAGGACATATGACAGAATTTTTCCGTCATAAAACAATTGAGCAAACTGAAAGCTGTGTCCTTAAAGGGTTAAAGGCTGTAGACAGATCAAGGAGGATAAGCAGATAGAAGTGGCCTTTGGATTTTGCTGTAGGTAGGTTATTGGTAATCCTAACGATTGCTGTCGCTGTGGAGTGATGGGGTGAAATCCAGATTGCAGTGGGTCAAGGAGGTAGTTGGATGGAGAGGTTGGATTGAAAAAAGGTTTTTTGAGGATAGGTGTGACCAGTGCATTTCTTAGAGATAAGGGAAATATACCAGTGCTGAGTGAGAGGTTGAAAATGTGTGTGAGTATAGGGGTAAGTGTAGAAGAGAGGAAGGGGATTAGCTGTGTGGAGATGGGGTCGAGGGGACAGGTAGTGAGGTGAGAGCTAAATATATGGCTATGTTAATTTTGGTTAATTGTGAGCTTTTGAGGGGGCACTATAGCTCTAATGTCATTCCATTTGATATCATATTGACTAATGAACCTGACTTTGGAATCAAACTGGATATCTGTATCCTTATACAGTAATGTATCCCTTTTATGTTTCATAGCAGATCAATATGCTTTTTTTTCAATATTCTTTGAATCTATTCTGTAAATTATGTGCCTCATTTTCAAAGAATTGATTTTGAGAGTAATTCCTCCTATGTCTATGGTATTGACCCTTGGGTATATTCCTAATCAATGTCTAAGGATGATGGCTATCTGCCAACATAAGGGAATTTCTTGCAGTAGGTTTTCTATATGTAGTTTGACTCCAAGTACAGGTAAATTTTAAATTCAAATAATTTTCATTGAGGTATTTCATAATCATATGTAATTCCTGGATTGTACCATGCCATAACTTTAAAATATTGTCTATGAACTGAAGCCATAGTTCTATATTATTACCATCAATTTTATCATTGTCAAAGACATAATCCTTTTCCCATTTGCCTAGGTACAAACATGCATATATTGGGGTGCAACATGTCCCCATTGCTTTACCTAGGGTTTCCTGATAAAATATATTGTCAAACACAAAGAAATTGTACTCCAAAATGAATTGAAGAAGATTAGCAACAAAATTTGCACGTGTACCATATTTTCTACCACTCTGTTGTAGATAATATGTGGCAACTTGTATTCGCCATTTTTATGTGGAATTGATGAATAAAAAGCCTCCATATTAATCGCCACTAATAACATATTCTCCATTACCATTACATCAACTAATTTATTTAATGTATCCTGGGTATCATTTACATATGAGGGGAGTGTCACAAAAAATGGTCTCAAGCAGTAATCAGTGTGTTTTTTTTCTGTAAGGCCAATAATATAATATAATAGACCTACCTGGAGGTGGATTTTTATTTTTGTGGAGTTTTGGTATTGTTTAAAATGTAGGTACTCGAGGATATTTTAATATCAATTAATCTAGTTCTTTTTGATTCAATAAACTCAATAAATGTAATCAATCTGTGCTTTATAATCATCAGTAGGATTCATTTTAAGGTGTTTACATTGCCCTTCATCAGATAATTGCCTCTTACCTTCTTGTATATAATCCACTGTGTTTAATACCACCACATTTTCATCCTTATTGGATGGCTTTATTGTGATGGTGGTATCTTCCCTAAATTGTTTCAAGGCCCTTCTTTATTCTAAATTCAAATTATCATTAAACCCTGTTTCTATAATCAAGATCTCTTTCATCTTTCTTAGTTTCACAAAGTTTTGAACATGCGGGACACTTTATAAAGCTGGCATAAATGTAGAGCTGTTTCTCAAATTGGTATATCCTTTTCCCATTTATTTTAAATCTGAATAATTTTCCATACTTAGTTCATCCAATTCTTGTAACACTACCCTATTGTTTATATCTAGAGTTTCTTTTAATGTCTTTCCCTGAGGATTTTCTTTTAAGAATAATTTTGATTGCAAAAATATTTATACCCTTTACTTACGTGAATTTATCAATATAGTTTACAGAGGCAAAATTCAGACACTTAGATAGAACGTCTTTCTCAGCCTTCATTAAAATCCTATTTGATAAATTCACCACTCCTTTGTTATTTATTGTTTTTGAATTTTGGGGCCCTGTTGGTTCCTCCAGGGGTAACCGTCCTGTTTCTCCTAAAGTTGACCCTATGTTTCTTAACCCCTCATCTCTTTTCCATCTTCCTGAATATCTGCAACTTAAAAGACCCATTCCATTGTTTTGTCTTTTCTGAATATTTCTATGTGATCCTTCTCTTTCTGAAAACTCTCATTCTGAACTACTTGTTAATCTTGAATAATCATACAGTCTGCTTGTCTTCAGCAAACTGTTTGCAGGCTTTCTTTAGAAGAGGCTTCCTTCTGGGACAACAGCCATGCACACCAATTTGATGCAGTGTGCGGCGTATGGTCTAAGCACTGACAGGCTGACCCCACCACCCCTTCAACCTCTGCAGCAATGTGGGCAGCACTCATATGTCTATTTCCCAAAGACAACCTCTGGATATGATGCTGAGCACGTGCACTCAACTTCTTTGGTTGACCATGGTGAGGCCTGTTCTGAGTGGAACCTGTCTTGTGAAACCGCTGTATAGTTTTTCCCACGGTGCTGCAGCTCAGTTTCAGGGTCTTGGCAATTTTTATGTAGAGCAACAATTCTTTTTTTCAGATCTTCAGAGAGTTCTTTGCCATAAGGTGCCATGTTGAACTTCCAGTGACCAGTATGAGAGAGTGTGAGAGCGATAACACCAAATTTAACACACCTGCTCCAGATTCACACCTGAGGCCTTGTAACACTAATGAGTCCTATGACACCGGGGAGGAAAAATGGCTAATTGGGCCCAATTTGGACATTTCCACTTAGGGGTGTACTCACTTTTGTTGCCAACGGTTTAGACTCCAGTGGCAACCTGTGAAGCTCTGGTGAACTCCATGCCCAAGAGGGTTAAGGCAGTGCTGGAAAATAATGGTGGCCACACAAAGTATTGATACTTTGGGCCCAATTTGGACATTTCCCCTTAAGGGTGTACTCACTTTTGTTGCCAACGGTTTAGACTCCAGTGGCAACCTGTGAAGCTCTGGTGAACTCCATGCCCAAAAGGGTTAAGGCAGTGCTGGAAAATAATGGTGGCCACACAAAGTATTGATACTTTGGGCCCAATTTGGACATTTCCCCTTAGGGGTGTACTCACTTTTGTTGCCAACAGTTTAGACAATAATGGCTGTGTGTTGAGTTTTTTTGAGGGGACAGCAAATTTACACAGTTATACAGGCTGTACACTCACTACTTTATATTGTAGCAAAGTGTCATTTCTTCAGTGTTGTCACATGAAAAGATATAATAAAATATTTATAAAAATGTGAGGGGTGTACTCACTTTTGTGAAATACTGTGTATATATATATATATATATATATATATATATATATATATATATATATATATATATATATATATATATATATAATTATACAGTGCCCTCCACTAATATATAGATATATACAGTGCCCTCCACTAATATTGGCACCCTTGGTAAATATGAGCAAAGAAGGGTGGAAAAAATTCCCTTTATTGTTTAACCTTTTGATACATGGACATCAAACAATTGCAAAAACAACACAGGTGTATCCCAAAAAATAAATCTTTGTTAAATATATGTGTGCCACAAGTGTTGGTACCCCTATGAATTCATATGAGAAAAATATATTTGAAGTATATTCCCATTGATATTTTTCTTTTTTTAGTACACCTGGATGATTAGCAACAGGAAATTGTTCAACCATGACTTCCTGTTCCTCAATCAGTAAAGACCCTAGAATATAGCTGTGATCTGCAGCAAAAGGTTGTTGAGCTTCACAAAATGGAAAGTGGTTATAAGAAAATAGCAAAAGCATTGAAAATTGCTAATTTCCACCATCAGGGCTATAATTAAGAAGTTCCAGTCAACTAGAAAGGTTATGAATTATCCTGGAAGAGGACGTGTGTATCAATGCACTGTGAAGAGGATGTTTGGAGTGGCCAAAATATCTTCAAGGATCAAAACTGGAGAATTGCAGAAGTTAGTTGCGTCTTGGGGTCAGAAAGTCTCCAAAACTACAATCAGACCTCACCCACATCACCATGTGGAAAGGGTTTCAAGAAAAAAGCTTCCACTCTCATCCAAAAGCAAACTCAAGCATCTTCATTTTGCCAGACACTACTGGAACTTCAAATGGGATTGGGTTCTATGGTCAGATGAAACCAAAATAGAGCTTTTTGGCAATAAACACCAGAGGTGGGTTTGTTGCACACACAGAGATAGCCATATGGAAAAGTATTTCATGCTCATGGTTAAATATGGTGGTGGTTCATTACTGTTTTTGGGCTGTTTTTCTGCATGAGGACCTGGACATTTTAATAGAATACATGGGGCTAGATTTATTAATGCTGAGGCGTACAGGGGCGCGTAAATTACCCACAGGTATTCGCCATTGCACACTAGTGCAATTTTGCGCTCGCGTGCAATCCCGCCCCTTGCCCGCACACAGCCAATCACGCGCGGGCAGTGGGACGCGCGGTGGGACTCGACCGAGGAGATTGAATTTTTCCACAATAGAGGTGGCATAGATGTTAGGGAAGCAGCGGTCTGGTGACCGCTGCTTGATAAATTATGGCATGCAAGTTCTTGAGAGAACTTGCAGCCGTAGAGGCTTGATAAATCAAGCCCATGGCATCATGGACTCTATCAAATATCAACAGATATTAAATGAACACCTGACTGCCTTTGCCAGAAAGCTTAAAATGGGTTGTGGTTGGATCCAAAACATACATCAAATTCAACACAGAAAGGATTTACTGTGCACAAAATGAAGGTCCTGCCATGCCATCCCTGTCTCCTGAGTTGAACCCCATAGAAAACATGTGGGGTGAACTGAAGAGGAGAGTCTTCTAGTGTCGACCTTAAAATGTAAAGGATCTGGAGAGATTATGTATGGAGGAATGTATTCTCCAACCTTATCAGGCACACATGCCGAAACGCGTAAGTTCAGCTCACTGGTGCATCCGCTGTTTCCTGTGAAGCTTGATATTATTGAGTGTATTATAATGTTTGGATAAAATACATTTTGCTTTTTATTTAAGTTCTGAGCGCCATCCTCTTTTTTGCAATGCATGGAGCAGTGACACCCCCCCAGCTATTGGCCTCGTCATCTGATTTGCTACAGGAGTGATTGACAGGCCTGTCCACCAATTGAAGGATCGACAAAGTCTGTGAATGTTATCCAGGGCTTAATAATATGCCAAAGGTAAGACGGTATTACTGTGGAAGATGTGGGCTACAATATCACAGTGGCTAAGTAGAACTGACCAGGTGAGAATTGGAGGGGTGTCACTCTGCGTTACCTCAGAAGTGTTCTGGAGTTCAAGAGGGGGTGAGTGCTTGTCAAGTATTATTATACACTGCTGAAGAAAACATACACTGCTGAAGAAAACACACACACACCATGTTCTGGGTTTTGCTCTTTGCCTTTTGGAGGAATTAACAATAACTAGGAACATTAACTTTTTGTATCATTAATGCATACTATTATAGGATTTTTAATTCATTTACATTGTTCACACAGCTATCAAGGTAAAATGTGCTGTTAAAAAATCACCAGAAGGATCTTGTAGCACTAGCACATATTTTGAGAATATCTCATCTGAGTGGAGAACTTTAGAGAATTGGACCCTCGATAAGTAGCTATCAAGTTGGTTCTGTCCAGAGGTATGTTTGCTGATTGAGGGGGTGCGATAAATTACCAGCCATTACAAGCAGTGAGAAAATTAACCAAAGATCAGATCTCTGGTTAATTTTCCAAAAGTGTCCCAAATGCCCTCAAAAAAGAGGGTAGTATAGTTTTTGTATTAAAAAAGTAGCATTGAGCGGCCATGACAGGTGAGAACTGGCACAGTGTTTCAAGCTAATCTATTGAATAACTTTTGCTTATGAAGGCAACCACAGCTTACTATGAGTGCAGTTGCTCAATCTAACTATGTACATCCGAAATTGCAAACTATTTTCTACCCAGCTCCAGCATTCCGGGCTCTAAATCGAGGCAGTTGTTAGAAGAGGAGACGGCCTCACCTAAACCCCCCTCGGCGGCTACAACCCTGGAACCGTCAATTGCGCAGTGCTCTCTTGTCTGTCACTGCAAGTACCACGCTCCGTTTGTAGGCGCTCAGTGTGTAGAAAAATTACATTCACCTCTCTCTTTCTCTCTCGTTCACCGTGCTGTGTCTTCACTGTCGCTGCCGCTGCAGCAATACTTTGTCTCACCTCCTCAGCGCTCCCCGCGGGAGCTGTGATCAAGACAAAGGTTCCGGTCCGACTGGTGCAAATAGGATGTATACAGGGAACTTCATCTCTTTCCCTCAGTAGAAAAATCTGTAGAACAACCGGAATCCTCGCACTCAAAAAGGGTAAGTAGAAAAGGGTTAAAGTGAATAAAGTACCGCCAGGCTAAGGCTTAAAAATATAAAGCTCCTTTATTTGAAAAATACATAAAAGGCATACACGCCAACAAGGTGACAAGGTCAAACGCGTTTCATAGTTCTCACTTCATCAGTGACCTATACCAACACCTGAAAACTCATCCTTAATAAAGCTGTTAACCACTCCCATTACAGGTGCAGAGCATTGGCTCAGGTGAATCAGAGAAATGGAGGGCAATCTTTATTCAATACATATATTGTGTGATTTCTAACAGATAAGCATATTTACATATTTATAGTGAGTTAGACTGAAATATTTTCATTTCAAGCTGTCAAATCCTATTTACTATCAAATCTGATTTCAATACAATATTCTGAACTAATATATAGGACTCAAACATAATTACTGACAACAATTTCCTAATCAATTTAATCCACAATATTTCTTACCAAACACTACCATATACTATATTCATATTTAAACAGTTCCAGTATACATTTATTACACCATTATGAAAAAGAAATTGAAATATTCACAGCTATCAACTTATCATGAGAGGGGGATTTTATCAGAGTCCATAGAATGATTGAATACACTGAAACTACCCAAATATCTCTAAAAATTCTCTAAAATTATATGGATATAGTGGGAAAGGATACATATCAAAATTTATAGTGCATTCTTATGAAATATGAATATATGTGAATTACACACTATAGCCTTAGTCTAACTATTCTACATAAAGTTTGATAAAATAGAAGGAACAACACTAACAAAGTGTGTTTAGAAAAAAAGAGCCTGATGAAACGGCGTGCAGCCGAGAAACGCGTAGCGAAGTTTTAAGTATTTTAATAAAAGTTTTTATATTGTTCTACCTTGCTTTGAACTATTCTTTTCCACCGGACATTTGAGAGTACCAGCTACCTTTTTGGGAAGTCAGCCGAACGGCTTTATAAAGTTTCGGTCCGCTCGATATTGCACTGATTGTGCATACACGTTTGTGAGTATATACACCTACCCACTGTTAGCAGTCCCATATTGGTAAGGGTTATCTGCACCAAAGGTGTTCTATGCTTCATTTCTCCTAGGGGCCTGAATACTGCCGGGAGCATATCAGCATATCGGGAGAGAAAGAGTCAGCCGAACGGCTCTGAAGTTTCGGCTTGTGGATTATTGCACTGGAAGTGCAAATACTTTTGTGAGTACTAGTATTTTTTCTTTTGGAATTCTCACTTATTGTTGGGTTTATCTGCACCAGAGCGCCTCTTCTTTTTTTGTCATTTCCAGGACCAAATTTTATCATAAAGTTTGATATCCCAATCAGAATTAAGTCCATTTGGGACCCTTGTGTTTAACTGGAAAATCCAGTATACTTCCTTTTGACTTAAAATTTTAAGTCTGTTTCCTCCCCTTTTGGGTCTCCTAACATGTTGTATACCCTGAAAACTGAGTAGACTTTTGTTTCCATTATGTTCATTCTTAAAATGCAGGGCAACTGGAGTATCTGAATTCTCATCTCCAATTGACCTCAAATGCTCCAAGATTCTAGTTTTCAGGGTTCTGGTCGTTTGACCAACATACTTTATGTTACAAAGTTTGCACGTGAGTAAATATATCACGTACGAAGTGTTACAATTTATGTACTCCTTAATTTTGAAGGACTTATCATCACCTGTAGATTTAAAGGTATCACCTAATGTGGCGTATGAACATGATGTACATTTTCTGCTTCCACAGTGAAAAAAACCATTCTTAGGTGTAAGCCAATTATCTGTAGTGTTTGTGGGAAGCATTGATGGGGAAAGAATGTTGGCCAATGTTCTCGATTTACGTGTCACGTATTTACATCCTCCCTCTATGATCTTATCCATAGTCTCATCAACACTAAGAATAGGGAGGGACTTCTTAATAATTTGACAAATGTCATTGTACTCTTTGCTATACATTGTGATGAACACAGGTCTCTGCTGGTAATCAATCTTTTCCCTCAATTTGCCTTTAATCATCTCTTGTCTAGCCATAGAATCTACTTGTTTCTTGGCCTCTTTTAAATCCTGTATTTTATATCCCCTCTCTAAGAAACGTTCTGTAGTTTTCTCTGAATGTAACTCGTATGCCTCTGTAGTGCTACAGTTTCTTTTTGTCCTCATGTACTGGCCTTTTGGTATGGCCTTTATCACATGTCTTGGATGGTTAGATTTAGCCATCAGAAGTGGATTTCCTGCACTCTCCTTCCTGTATAACTCTACTTCGATGCTATGTGTGTCAATATTAGGCTTTATTAGCACATCAAGGAAAGGCATTTCCTTTCTACTTGTGTTCATAGTGAACCGCAGGTTCTGGTGATTGTCAGATAGATAATTAAAAAAGTCATCTACCATCGAATCATCGCCTTTAAATATAAACACAAGCTCGTCTATATAACGGCCGTAATACGCTATTCTTTCTTTGAAGGGATTACCGTCACTAAAGACACGGGAAAGCTGTCACTGCAAGTACCCTCTACCCTTTATCACAATGGAGGACATTAGTATATTTATTCTTAAGACACTACGAGACCATCTGCCCACATACCTAGATATGGTGGCACTGATCATTTTCCTGTCAGAGCCAAAGATGAGAATGCTCCGAAGAGCGATGCAAGAAACTTGCACATACCTAACCAAAGCAGGTATCATGTAACGTCATCCCCTGGAGCTACAGACCAATTGGAGAAACTTCATATGGAGGAGGGGAGGAGAATCTTGCTGACGAAACCTCCAGTAGCTTGGCCCTCAGCTGATATAACGGGAGAAGATTTTCCTTGCCTTGTCACGGCTCCTGAGCTGTCCGTAGGCACTGTGATACACACATCATTGCTTCCTGCTGTTCCAGTGGTTACAAAGTATTCAACTATTTTACCTCCTGATGCTTGGGAACAGGGTTCTTCACTTTGCTGTTGCTCTATTTACAAGCTACTACAGCAAAGCGGGGTACAGAGACTTGACTTTCCAGATCGACCATCCTCATGACTGACACCCCTGGTGACATCACTACTGGCGGGTACAACTGTCCTTTCCATGTACACTGTTCACTTTGCAAAGGACAAGGTTTCTCAGAGGATAGGAATAGACTGACAACCTAGCAGTACTTTTCATAAGGAACCTTTGTCAGCATGTAGTTAGTTCTAATAGTTGTTTCCCGGTTTAACATAAGCTGTTTATATGTTCTATATAGATCTTCCCGAAATAAAAGTATTTCACACCAACTTATTACCATACCGTTATGCTACTGTATAGGTGGGAACTTTATATGAGGACTATTGTTGTTTGCATGTCTGTGTCACCCACTGTAATGGCCGCTCATAGTTTTATGATCATCTCATTATGTGTGTGTTAACCTGCATTATTAATGTCGCTAAGAATTCACATTATGCATAGTACTTCTAGACAGGCACATTCTTTTTTAACTTGCCTTTTATTGCTAGGACAACCCTATGTGTGACATTAATGTTGATGCATAGCAATGTATACAATTATATCTAATTCCAATAATATATCAGGAAAGGACCATATCTCCTCCCTATAAGATCTAGGGTGGCGCCGCATGCGGCCGGTGCGGCAAAACTTTATATTTATAATCTGAGGATCCTTTCTCTGATCATAGTTGCATAAAACTACTCCTAGCTAACGCTAAATACCTACCTGACATAGCAATGTTTTGCTCTCAGACATTGTGCTCACCCAGATTCTTAGACCTCTGGTTACATATATATATATATATATATATATATATATATATATATATATATATATATATATATAAGGCCTCTGTAGTCTTTGGGTATAATATTTAGCTGATACTACCAATTTATTACATAAGCAATGTTAATGCACTGCAGTTGGTATTACTGTTATTGCAGCAATCCCCTTTTTCTGCAAGACATGTTAATTAGGATGACTCCATGATATTATTTCTATGTTTAAACTCCAGTTCCTTATTCTGGAGCTGCACCTGTTTGATCTTAACAACCTTACCCTCCCATATTTTATTATTACTACCTTGCATCCCTAAAAAACCTAGGCTTTGACAAATTCTTACAGGAACATATACTGCCTTCTACATAATAGCTAATTGTCCAGTCTGAGGAGTGCAAAGGCGGACTGCTTGGGAGGTACCTCCATGTTATATCGCTCACTGTTATTTTGCTGGCCAGCATATGTGAGTAATCCTTTCTTTTCTTGTTTAGGATATAGCCGTGAACTGCGACTAATAGTTTGGTGGAGGACCACCTTCTATAGTGATAGGGTCTATCCCATTGTTCAATGTACTTTTTCTTGTTATTTGTTGTTTTTGCTATATGTTATTTATGTATGTGGCATTTATTTTTCTAATTCATGCTAAAGGCATCCAGTTACGACACCTGCAGTTTGCAGTTAATAAATATGAGAAGTTTTTCTCTTTAATATTTTGTGTGCTTTATTCCCTTACTTTAAAGTTATAGTATTTTATGTCACTATTTCTTTCTGATACTTATATTGTGTATATATTTGTTTACATAGTTGAACCTTTAAAGCAATCTGTTATAATATTATAAAACAGAATTTTAACATCTAAGACCCAAGAGTGGTCTTCTCACAACAAGACACCTTCTGCTATACTATTTAATTCATAAGCAGTCCAAAAGTGGCCTCCTGAGTGTGTTTAGAAGGCTTACAGATGTACTAGCATACTACAGGTATACCCCGCTCATACAGCGGGTTAGGGACCGGAGCACCGCTGTAAAGTGAAAACCGCCTTAAAGTGAAACAAGGCAGTTTTAGCTTTCTTTTCACTTGCCAGTGTGTTTAAAAACTTGAAAACATGTTTGAACTAACATATATTAGGGGTGCAATAGTGCTACGTTTAGTTTAACACTAGCACAGTATTCAATTAGTATCCAATTAGTATTCAATAAATACTGTACCTGTGGCAATTACTGTAGTAAAATTTGTCAGACTATAGCACTGATACAAAGATTGCACTGTAATGCTGTAAACAGAGTGAACTGTGCATAACAAAATGGTGCCATTCTCTTTTCTCGCAATCTGACGATGATTGCAGCACTATTTCTAAATCCTTGTAGGTTGAACTTCAGCTCCACAAAGCGCTGTATTAGCGAAGCGCTGTAAAGTGAGGTATACCTGTACATGTAAGTTGGATATTAGAATGGTGTTTTAAAGCTGGGATGCTTCTAATCGCCCCCCTCTCTTTGAGACATGCAACACCTGACATTTCTCTTACAGTTGGAGACTCTATTCTCAAAACCTAACCCCAGGTCCGATGTCTTGACTCTGAACTCCCATTCACTCCACATATACAAGTGCTCACTAAATCCTGTCATGTACACCTACACAGCATTTCCAGAATTTGACCTTTCCTTACTTAAAAAAACTACAAAAATATTAATTATTTCCTTAATTTTGTCACGCATTGACTACTGCAATCTACTTCTAAATTACCTTCCCAAACACCCCCTCTCCCCCTCTATTATGAATGCTTCAGGTAGACTCATCCACCTAAGTCGTCAATCTACATCAGCTGGTCCGCTCTGACAGTCCCTACACTGGCTCCCCATACTATTCAAAGTATTAACCCTAACAAATAAAGTACTAAACAGCCTCACTCCCACTATATTTCCTCTCTCATCTCCAAATACTCCATGACCCGCCCTCTTCGATCAACCTTTGACATACATTTCTCTACTCCTATTATCTCTACATGCTCTTCTGCCTCCAAAGCTTCTCACATGCTGGTCACATGCATATGTATATATATATATATATATATATGTATAGTGTAAGCATTAGTATAGTACACAATATAGGGCTAAATTAATAATGGAGTGGTACTTCGCTAGACGGAGGTGTTTGTGACCATTGGATAGCACATGTATTACAAGTTGAAAATAAAAAGTTTGGGCACTAGCGCTAACACGACGCACATAAAAATCAGTTTGAATATCATGAACGTGTTAACGTATTCCCCCATAGAATTCAATGGACCACGAAAAGTAGAAAAAAAACTAACTCCCTTATTTGCACGCAAACCTGATCGTGTTTTCTCAGGTGTGCTAACCCGATATGAAATAATTAATATTATTCACTTTCCAATATTCTTCAAATAAAATATGTTCTATTTATTCTTAAATACATAATATATATATATATATATATATATATATATATATATACATATAAAATCTTATTTATATATATATATATATATATATATATATATATACACATAGATGATTACATATAGGTATAGATATTTACTAATATGTGGGAATATCTATTTACAATGCTTAGAACATATTCTACTATGTGAATAACATTGGAATGTGAAATATTTAAAGTAAAAACACAGTTAAAGTGATTGTAAAGTTTAAAGAATAAGTTCCCGGTATCTAAAAATAATCTTAAAAACAGGGGCACTTTCATTCATTAAACTTTACGAAGACGCTTATTTTTTAAAATACTTACCTTTGCATTATGGTAAATATAATGCTGATCCTCCGCCCGCAGCTTCTGCTTTCTATAGCAGATCAATGACGAATCTGGCTTTCTATAATCATTGTGTGCCCCCTTTGGCATCCAGCTCGTGAGGCACGCAACTATTCTAGGAAGCTAGATCGTCATCGATACGTTAATGAAATAAGGAGCTGTGGGCAGAAGATCAGTGTCATGTTTACCATAACACAAAGGTATTTTAAAAAATAAGCTTCTTTGTAAAGTTTAAGGGACATTAAACCCCAAAATTTTCTTTCATGATTCAGATAGAGAATACAATTTTAAACTACATTCAAATTTTCTTCTATTATCTAATTTGATTCATTCTTTAGATATCCTTTGTTGAATAAATAGAAATGCACATTGGTGAGCCAATTACACAAGGCATCTATGTGCAGCGACCAATCAGCAGCTACTGGGCCTATCTAGATATGCTTTTCAGCAAAGAAAAGCAATAGAATGAAACAAATTAGATAGTAGAAGTAAATTAGAAAGTTGTTTAAAATTGCATGTTATTTCTAAACCATGAAAAAAATGTTTGGGTTTAATGTCCCTTTAATGAATGAAAGTCCCCTTGTTTTTAAAATTATTTTTAGATACCAGGATTTTATTCTTTAAACTTTAAAATCACTTTAACTGTGTGTACTTTAATATATATAAAATGCACAAGTGAAAATACAAATACTTTGTCTTAAAACCACCCTTATCCATAAAAACAAAAATCACTGTATAAATTCTCCAGATCATATTTCAAATCTTTGAAGGTCTGTAAATAAGCATTAATGCTTTGCACACCACCTTGAATCTATTTCAGTAAAAACATTCCACCTTGTCAAAATGTAATATTTTAATAGATCTTGGACAGTGATTCTGTCAGTTTCGCTCCATCTCAAACTCACTGTATGATTTCACAGAAAATGGCTCATCATTTTATAACTTTATTAAGTGAAATGTAACTTTATTACTCTCCTAATATACTTCTAATGTGTTTTTCCACAATTGTTCACGCTGATCTTTTCTGGCTCTAAACATCTGCTTCCTCATCTTTTGCCTCACATTGCCTGTAGCTCATTCTGGAAAAAGTAATCTGTAAGTGACTGAGCTCAAAGGCAGGGTCATCCTAACCTTTTGTTCAAGTTTTATCTGACACCATATAAATGATATGCCCCTGTATAGTGCTACACAAAATGTAAAATGAATAAATAAATTGTACATAATACAAATGTTAAAGCGTTTATGTTTGCATAAATTACATATCTGTGTAATTGTTGGGGATATAATTTTTTTTTTTTTCAATACAAAGAATAATGACTTTTTCATCACTTTCTGACAGGACCAATAAGCCAAAAAATAATAGGTACAGTAATAATATGGAGACATGGGTATCACTAGTGCTTTGTGTAATGGATTTACAAAATGGAGTTTCTAATGGATGTACTTTCTGTATCACATGAACAGACTTCATAGTGCCAATAAAGGGGAAATAGTATACATTCTCCTTCAGAAACTGTTTCACAGTGAGCTAATAATATGTGTGTTGTATGAAAAGGAAATGATGCACAAAATATAGACAGGCAATCTTGACTTCAATGTCACTGTCTACATTCCATTCATGACCTACAAAGGAGGTATTTGATTTTTTTTTTTATAGATGGAAACCTCTCATTAATGTTACAAATTATATGCTTGCTTGAAATAGAAGAAATCATGTATGGAACACTATTTATAACAATATATGACTGTAGGAACAAGACAGATATCAATGTAAAATTAAGTATTTTGATGATATTTTTTTTTTTTTAAATCAAAGATTTTTATTAAGGTAATTGGCAAAACAAAAGCCACATATAAACAAGAAAACAGGTTATTTCAAAGTGAACATGGCTAATAACAATAGTAAATCATGATAGACATATTGAGAACATGTATATCCTACTATATAACCAGTATACCTCGGATATATACATTGCAAGATTTACATTAATACCTTATATTTTTATTTTTTACAGAATGTTACTACAGTACCTCAGTAGCAAAGTTTTCTGACTTTTAGTATGATATTTTCAGCTGTCATATGTAGAATAAAGATCTTAAATGAGGGATACATTTTTACCCTATGGGGTACAAAATACTAATCAAAGTATAGTAGTAATAAGAGAGAAATAAAGTATACAATATGGTTAACACCATAAACAAAATTTCTTCACTTAACATATAAGGTTACTCTTGAACCTATTCACGCTTATGTTACATAAGAGGAAAATTAGCTTAAATATATAGAATGTAGCGGATTAATACCGCAGATAAAATTCACCATATTGGGTGAATGAATAATATTATTACCCCCTTGGACATCAACCTGGGGGGGGGGGAAATATGTATATAGGCAGTGCAGATTAATTACTGACGCTTCTCAGAAGTGACATTGGGTAGAAATATTTTATACATTAAATATAAAGGCAGTGCAGAACAATTATCTACTTTTCACTGAAATAGCTTTATAAATGCTTATGTAGGTCTAGTTGTCATACCTATGCTACGCCTAAATACTAGCAGAACCTTTTTATGCCTATGGTTTCATTCAATCTGTACCAACACATTAAAGTAATAGCTCTATGATTGAGAAAAATCGATCTAGTCATTTAACCTTCAATAGCGTGAGTCATTGTTACAATAGCTGGGGCTCAGATGAGATGGGCACCCTATTTAGTATGCAGTATCTGTATATTACCCCATGATAGAAGTTAAAGTAATCTGCAAATTATCTCAAGTAGTCTCCCATCCCCCCTGCCGGCTGAGGGAGATAGGAGGTAAAGCGGATAAATACTTGAGAGGAACCCCCACACATTCACATATATACACATATACCCCCAAGAGTCAATTTGTTTCAATGAATAACCATCTATTAACATAAAAATGAAAGTTAGACCAGGCAGCCAGAAAATATTAAAGCCTTAACATTAGTTTGACAACCTATTGTGTAAAGTCCTCATATTATCTAGTAGCTTTGTGGATAATAGCTTAAACACAAACTGAAGCAGCAAATGGCTGGGCTATCATATCAATGATTAAAGGGGTTAAACACTGTGGCCACAAACATATCTATGTATATCAGAATGAGATAGAATTCAAGGTTGTTACAGACATAACATAAAAACATGACATCTAGCATTGGAGTAATGGAAAAGATTGTCTAGCTGTATTCTCTATGTGATATTATAAATGAAGGCAAACATATATTGATAATAAAACCTATCATATCTAGGCGAGCTCTAAGGAGGTAAGATTATAATATTTAAACATAGTGAGAACAAACACAACATAATGTGATGCAAAACCCATGGGTCACTGCAAATTTGTGGTATATAAATGGAGAAACATGATATAACCTGTGCAGGAAAAATAGTATTGGGATAGTTTACACTGCAGACCGCTTTAAACTCATTAAAACAATTCTCTAAATACTATGATAAAGGAGAGCAATACTGTTATATATGCAAACTTAAAATGAACAACAAGCGATGGTGAGCTTCAACCATAGTCCCTCACAAGAACTAAAACTCTGATCTGTGATTGTATAGTCCAGTGTTCACTGAATTAGATCAAAATTTTCTGTACTCTGCTCCCGCTCTGAGGCAAACTACTCCAATGGCGTCAGGCTGAGTACCAATAATATGTACCGCATCATCTAATAAAAACAACCCTATGTAGCTTTTAATGGCAAACCTGAGTCATGTATGGTTATGTTTATTATACCACATCTTGTTAAAGGTACAGTACTTTTGAGGGAGTGTAGACTTTTTGTTTCAGGTCCTTAGACCGTCATTTATTATACCAAAAATGTGAAAGTCAAATTCCCAGTATGGTACCCACATCACAGCAATGAAATGTCCCTTCTACCCCACTCCAGATCTTATAGCTGATATAGAGGCATGTCCCCGGGGTAAGGATTCCTGCCATACTCCTAGAGAGAACGGCAATACCATGCTGGCACTGTTGTCATCAAGTGGTACATACTGTCTACGCTGTTCATTCTGTTGACAGGGTTGCTGTGTGTTTCCAGGTGCGAGAGCTGTCACCTCGTTTACTAGTGCTTCCTCGAGACCGGCATTATAAGATATCGCCGTTTGTTCTATTGCCTCCTCCGAGTGAAGTATATACGATACCTGCTCTCTCCCTTGCAATTGTTGAGAGACCAAGATGTCCGCCGCCTGAAAACCACACAGGGGCCTCACATCACCCTCCCGGGCCACAGGAGCACCATTGCTAGAAGCTTGAAAATCTTTGAAGGGTAAGTCGGCTCCCCCATGTAAAGCCTCGATACACTCTGAATGATGGCAATCCAGCCGGACAGACAATCTGTCCAATAGTAAAGTAATATGCTCCATCTGGATAACGGATCTCTGTATGAGCCTGCTCTCTATAGCAAATCTCTGTCTTCTCCAGGGGATGTAATGTCACCATAGTGTTTCTTCACCTCACCTATTAGACAGCATATAAGCAGAATTCTATCTCCATATGCCCCTTACTCGGGTGACCACAGCCTGCAGTTCTGCGGAGCTCCCGGAGCACATGGAGATTAAGTTATAGTGGCGACGTCCGTTAGCAGCCGTCGTAGGCCTGATCCACTTCCAAATAAGATCTAGTGTCCAGATGGTGATAGGATGCTTGTTTCTGATATATGTCCCACTGCTCGTGAATCTGCTAATGTCCCAGCAATTTTTACAGGGTATTCTACATTTTAAAGAGCTAGTTAGAAGCTATTATGTTGTATTATATGAAGGAGCTCTACATAGATGCGTCCATTCTCATTGCTAGTTGGCTCCGCCCCCGTATTTTGATGATATTTAAGTGCAAGCTAAACATGTTATACAGTATGTGTATTGCATAACAATCATATTCACTTTTTAACCGTTAAAAGGGTTATTTTCTTTCACGATTCAGATAGGGCATGCAAAGAATTTTTATTTTTTTTGGATTTCATATCCCTTTAAGTTTTGTAATATAATCCCACAAAAGAAAATATTAGAAATTTAAAGACATTAATTATATTTATATGAAGGCAAAACAAAACATGGGAGTAGGTCCTTTTTTACTTAAATTGATTTCCTAATTGTAGCAACAAAATGTGTATTACCTTTTATATAGGGATTAGGTGTTACTTCCCCCCAAAGAAGATGTACAACTCTAATGAGACCTACAATAGTGGTGGGCAACAGTTAGCCTATGAGAGCCACAAGTGGGCCTCAGAATGTCACACTGTTTCTTCCATTTGTTTATTTAGAGCAGTAAAGAATAATTCATTTTTACCACAAGAAAAATAAAAAAATAGTTTCCTCTTTTGTGTTTCCATGTGCAGTGTACATGTGCATTTTGTGCATTTGTTTAGATCTTTTCAGTGAATATATTTGTAAAAAATTGCAAGACACAATTTTCTGTGCAAATCAAGATATTTGTGTGTTGCACGTTTTTACGAATAAATCCAGCGTTGAAAAGGGCCAAAAGCTACACACCATGCTCATTTTTGTCATTTGTTTAGCAAACAATTTCAGAAATGTGCACCCTCAGTACTCATTTTTTATCCTTAATACAAATGATCACAACAGTAGCAGATTAAAACACTTTTACTGTGACCACAAACTAAGGATTACAATACTACGCAGAACTTTGTGGGACCTAAGTGCTGCATATAACGCTTTTTGAGTGATATTGTCCTTCACGGATCCCTAGGCTCTAGAACACAAACATTTGGTCATAATTAATTACCTGAAAGTAAGAGTTTTAAAATAATTTTAATTGTTGGTTTCTCTATTTGCTTTATGAGTTGGATACATATAGACTATTTTTACTATACAAATCAATGTACAAAATGAAAAGTGTACATACATAAATTGTGACACAACAATCAGCTCAAGACAGCTAACTTTTCTCAGTTGAAGTTAAAAGGACAGAAAAAGACTATTGTTTTCTTTTAGGATTCAGAAAGCGCAAACAGTTTTAAATAACTTTCCAATTTACTTCTAATTATCATATTTGCTTCATTCTCTTTGTATCCTATATTGAAAAGCCTATCTAAATAGGCTCAGTAGATGCTGATTGGTGGCTGCACATAGCTGCTTTGTGTGATTGGCTCACCCATGTGCACTACTATTTCTTCATCAAAAGATATCTAAAGAATAAAGCAAATTAGATAATATAAGTATAATGGAATGTTATTTAAAATTGTATTTTTAATCTGAATCATGAAAGACAATGTTTGGGTTTCATGTCCCTTTAATATTGGTTGTTAGTAATATAAGTGTGTGTATCCATAAACATCCCAATTGGTATGATTGACAGTCCCTGCTACCAACTTATTGGCCGTGCAATGCTTGTGCTATGTTACAGTAAATGCAGACAGCCTATGCTGTCCACTCACAGCAAAGTAGCAAGTCATGTCCGCTCAACCTATGATAAACAGAGCCCTATGACTCTACAGGTGATGCAGCTGGGAAACAGTGTCTTGAAATCTTTACCCTATGAATGTATCATGCTCAGTGGTGTATTTTGGCCTAGGCAAATAAGGCACTTGCCTAGGGAGGCAGATTTGGCGGGGGGTAGCACTTTTGAGTCTCACTACACTCACACTGCACTACACACACACTAACAATATACTCACACACGTATACACTCACATTTGAACATGAACATTTACTTTAGAAATGTCATGAAAAATAAAGTCACATTACACCCTCACCAAAAAATAGTATGTCCCCTGGGAGAATTTTGAGTGCCTGGGGCAGCACAAAACCTAAATACGCCACTGATCATGCTATTTTATTTATTTATTTTGCTATATTACATTGTAAGATTTCATACACCAAGTTTCCCACTTTAAATCTTTTGGAGTACTCAAGCGGAAAATGCAAAATACAATTTTAATAATAAATAGTACAAAAGAGTATACATATAATTTAGGACCACCAATAATTAAACAAAAAAGAAAAGAAAAACTGGATCAGTATTTTGCTGGACCATTAGCATTAAAAAGGAGGAAATCACCTTTTTTTTCATACTGACAAAAAGTTATTATTTAACATATACTTCCAAACAAAAAGAACAATAACTTAGTTTAATAAGAAAATAACATAATAACAATAATGTTAACAATAACAACACTACATTATTTTAGAAACAGGGACTGAACATTTTACACAGGTATAGCATTTTGTTTTTATGAAACTATATTCTGAAATTAACAGTTTGACAAAAACAAAAAAACTTTACCTTAAATGTTTGTTAGATATGAATAACATTTTTTTACAATCCATGATATAATATTACAATAATAAATTTAAAATTGCAATACATGTGTTTCTGTATATATATAATAATATTATTATATAATAAAATTATTATTATTATCAGTTATTTGCAGAGCGCCAACAGACTCCATAGCGCTATAACAAATAACTTTAATAGTCTATTTTCAGTTTACTGTTGTAGGGAATTTAACGTTTAATACCGCCTTAATTTTCCAAATGGCACAAGGAAGAAAAACTAATGATTAAGCAATTATTTTCTTTCAATATTGTTGGTAGTGTGATATAGACAATATAGACATATAGAGGCCTATTTACTAAAGGTCTTGTGTACCTGATCCGCCAGACCTCGCTGAATACGGAGAGCAATATGCTCTCCGTATTCAGCATTGCACCAGCAGCTCACAAGAGCTGCTGGTGCAATGCCGCCCCCTGCAGACTCGCAGCCAATGGGCTGCCAGCAGGGGGTGTCAATCAACCCAATTGTACTCGATCAGGTTGAATTCCGGCGATTCCTGTCGGCCTGCTCAGAGCAGGCGGACAGGGTTATGGAGCAGCGGTCTTTGTGACCGCTGCTTCATAACTGCTGTTTCTAGCGAGTCTGAAGACTCGCCAGAAACACGGCCCACAAGCTCCTTACGGAGCTTGATAGATGGGCCCCAATATATTATATAAAACTGAGTTTTGTCCACTAATCATTTGAATTAGAAGCACTATATGCTTATCATAAAGCCTATATAAATTCTCTTTTTGTGGTATTTCTCTTGAAAAATTTCCCATGATGTTATTCAGTATCAGTGTATTTTATTCAATGCCAGCGGAATAGTTGATGCTAGTAATTTCACTCTATAAAGGGTACTCACTGACTGTTGATAACCAGAGTAAAAAACTGTACAGACCCAGCCACCTCTGTGAAGAAATTTTGTTTGAACAACCCAGATTTATTTTGCCACTCTTTCTTTCAACAAAATAAGCCTTTTTCTCCCACCCACTCAGTACCGAAGCATAGATATCACCAGCTGTGCTTCATATATCTATTCTCCCAAGCTCACAAGACAGCTCTCTATTTTCAGCAACTAAGAACAATACAGCAATCATTTTAGGGCTAGATTATGAGTGTAATGGTACTTTGGGCTCATGCGTTAACTTCGCTAGACGGTGGCTTTTTGCGTGCACATATTACAAGTAAAATGTTTTCACACAAGCAATAACCCAACGCGCGCAAAAAGCCAAAGTCCGAATATTGCGACTGCTTTAACGTATTCCTCAATAGACATCAATGGAGCTGCGAAAAGTAGAAACTTGAAATAGTAATATTTTACATTATAATGTTCTACATAATTTTTTTTGTAAATATCTCTATATATCTATATCTATGTATCTATCTATCTATCTATCTATCTATCTATCTATCTATCTATCTATCTATATACACAGTATATATATATATATATATATATATATATATATATATATCACAAAATACAATTAAAAAGCGCCCCATCTAAAGGAATATGAATCACTCAAAAGGATACATGATAATAGCCAGGGCCGTTTTTAATATTGAAAGCAAAAGATCTACGGCGCTCACCTGCACCACGTGTGTATCCGGCAGCGTTTCTTCAGCGTGCACACGTCAAAGAGAGCCTGTTCCTGTTAGAGGGTGCAGCTGGAAAAGCGTCCCCGTTAGAACGCAAACAAAGTTCCAGTGTGTGCAGATTCCACAGCAACTCCTACTCACAGGAAATAAAAGTCCTTGATGTAAGGTAAAAACTTTATCTTTATTGGTGGTGAGTACAGGATAAAACCATAAGGGAGCAAACAGCTCACATCAGCAGGAAAGAGTATCACCACCAATAAAGATAAAGTTTTTACCTTACATCAAGGACTTTTGATTCCTGTGAGTAAGGCAAGGTAAAGACTGAGGAGGAAGCATGGAGGTGCAGACAAATATAAGTTTACTGACTGGAACAGCAGAACTACTATGGGAAGCTGTAAAATCTGTGACAGAGAAAACAAAAACTATCAAAATAAACCTTACATTAATGTGTGAAGTGTCAGCATAACACTATACATCAGCCACAGCAGCACATGTCACTTATTTGCTAGGAACATGTTCCCTCTCACCCTGCACTAGACAATGCTGCATTGGGAGGGGCGTGTGTGCACTCACTTATTCTTCCCACTGACACCTTTCTACAAAGCAATGTTCCCCTAACAAACTTCAGTGAGTTGATCTTAGGGCCACAGCAGAAAGAGCAGGGCTAAGGGGACCAGCAGACTGGATGCTGTCTGCCCAAGGCTGCATGGATACAGTGTGAGATGAGTCACACAGCCTCAAGACTGAAGAGAGCTGTGTATGCAGCTGCACAGATGCTCAAATCCTCACGTGCCTGCCACTCCAGCTTTCTGCTGCATGCGCCTACAGTCAGCCCTACCCAGAAACAATCCCCACCACCAGAGCAGTTACCTGGTAACAGTGGTAAACCCAGTAGGACCTTTTCTGATGCAGTGGGAATGGCTGGATGCCGAGTTAGGGCTTTGCATTCAGTGCTGCACAGTGCACATCTAAAACAGCACACAGCACTGGCTTGGCATGTCACATGACACTGGCAAGGTCTGGCACAGTTTTTTAAAAATATATATATATAAGCAGAGTACTTTTGACTGTGACAGTATTAGGACTGAATGTGTGTGTTCCCCATGTCACATCAACAGTCTGGTATGAACCATAAAAAATTTTTTTTTTTTTTTTTTTTAGAACTCTTGGGCCCCTCAACAGAGACTGGGCCCTGGGCAGCTGCCCCTTTTGCCCTGTGTTAAAGATGGCCCTGATAATAGCACAGAACAATGCAGGTGCTGGAGTGGCTGCCTCTTGTGAATCACGGGACTGGAAACCGGGTAATAACTGTATAGAGAGGGATAGAAAACAGGGCGCACACTCCTCTAAGCGTAGTATGTTAAAACCACAAACAATTATTAAAAAGTAGTAACAAAAACTCACAAATTATAACCTCAAACAACTATGAGGTATGAATCAGGCACTTTGAAAACTGTATCAGTGTCACTACGATATCCCCATAACACAGTTGCAAAGTCTCAGGGTTTACTCCTTAATTCTCAAACGTGCATAAGTAGCTCCTCCTATGCTTACTGGATGGGATTGTGTACTTGAAGTAGTCCACAGTATTCAAAGTCCTAAGACAATGTCTAAAAACTGTATGAAATAGCCGCCACGAACAACACAGCCGCTCAAACACAAAGCCAGCTTACTAGAACAAGCTGATAGCTGTGACGTAAAGACGGTGGGCATGGCCTAACGTGTTTTGTAGGGAAACTCCCTATTTTTTCAGAGGCTGCCCACTAATTACACGGTCCATCTTAAATAGAGCGGCTAGAATCTCCCTCTTGAGTATTTGCTTCTTAACTCTTTCGGTAGGGGAAAAAAATCTAGCAATATGAGTTAAGGCTCCTAGTCATTTCCACATGATGTTACATCTTAACCTTAGTAACTAAAACACTTCTTAAACTCAACAGATGTTGGTGCTACTTGTTAAAAACAATTCATAATAAATAAAACAATCAATAAACACAATTGGTATATATACACATATACAAAACTCAAAGTCATTTCCACATGATGTTACATCTTAACCTTAGTGACTAATACATTTCTTAAACCTAACTAATGTTGGTGCTATTTGTTAATAATAATCCATAAGCGCTAAAACAGTAAATCAATCATTTAAAAAACCCAATTGATATATATATATATCCATATACAAACATTAAACAATTCTCAGATTTAGTCATATTTCTGGACTTCTGAGATCACATTTTTTTAAGATTTTTTATAAATTAATTAATTTATTTATTTCTATGCTTAACTGATGTATATAAGAAATGGACAATGTATATAAGCAATGAAGCTAATATATATATATATATGTGTATATCTCAAAACTGTAATCAAAGGCATGGAAGGGGAAGAGGTCAAAAATCATATGTATGTAGAGATATAAATATATATTTCCATCAGTGCACAGGGGCTCATTTAATCCTGTAACTATAATGTTAGCAAACTAATGTGTTTACATATGTATGCTAATTGTATAAAATGGAATATTAAGGCTAAAATACAATGATCCACCCTATCTTACCCTCAATAAACATTAGATATAATTCAAACTGATTAGGGGAGAATTTTTCATGACCCACACTATATTTTAATCCTCTATAAGGAAAGCCGCCAAATCTATCTCCCTGTTCATACCGCTAGGTTCTACTAATCCAATAGGTCTCCCTGCGGCACAGGGCAATAAGTATATTGCCTCCTCTAACATCTAGTTTAACTCTTTCTATTGCCTTCACTTTGAAGCTACTGGGATCTTTATTGTGGATATCAGTAAAATGTGCTGAAACACCATGTGACAAGACTCCTTTTTCTATATTAGCTATATGTTCCCTAAACCGAGTCTTGAGACTCCTCTTTGTTCTTTAAATATATATATTTCCACATGAACAAGAGAGGTGATAAACCAAATGTGTACTTGTACAATTTATAGACTCTTTTATTGAATAAACTTTATTATCTCTTAGAGATTGAAAATCGGAATTTGTTTTATCTATATGTGCGCAACTTAGACAACTTTTTCTACCACATTTGAAAAATCCAGTAGACTTTTTTTGTAACCATATATTCTGTTTTGTATTTTCTCTCAGTCTGCTTGGAGCTAAAATATTTTTCAGATTTTGATTTCTTCTGAATACAACTTCTTTGAGGATGGGATCCTGTAATAGTATGGGCCAATGTTTTTTAAAAATGCTCTCTATTTGTCTTGATGCTCTATTAAACTTAGTTATGAATCATGGTTGATCTTTGGATGTTTTACTCTTACATCTATTCTGTGGATAAGGAGGGTCTGTCTCTATTCCCCTTGTCATCCCCTCATCACACTGTTTTACCGCAGTATAAAGAAGGTTTATTAAGCCCTATGTCCTGTTTTGAAACGGGGGGTACCAGAACCTTTCTGAGTTAGAGGAAAAGCCCCAAAGACCTTGCTAAAAGCATTGGGCTTATTAAAAATAAATTATAAGGAGAGGGGTCTTTCTTTGGTCTCTGTGGTGGCTCTGGCCCGGGAAAGCTGCAAGGAGTTAGCAGATTTTCCCTTTTCTCTTTACCTCCTATGCTAGACTTTATTCTCTGAGCAACAAAATTAAAAAAGCAAGTGCAAAAATTGTACATGAGGTTTTTTCCCTCCCTGGAGGTGTATGAGGGGATAATTTTGGCTCTGCATATGACTTTGGGCAGAAACGTTTTTTTGAAAGGAAAAATAAAAAAGACATTTTCACCACGCATTTGGGGCTGATGTATTCTATCCCATGTGTATAGTGGGTGTGCTCCCATCTTTCAGAGACGCTCCCTTGGTTTAGCCTATATATGAAGAGGAATTTTTTTTTTTTGGTTTTTCTTCTTTTTTCTTATGCTTAGGGGGTCTCAATCGATATATATGTTTGTGTAAGAAGTCTGATCTTATACCTTCCCCCTCCCAAGTTTTCTAGGAATATCTGCTGATTTAATTTTGTTAGAATTTTGCAAGTATCTCTAAGAATCCCTATATTACCTCATAGGCGAACATTTCTCAGATACACTGTTAATTCTGTTTGTATGTATATATGTTATATGCTTATCTTTGCATTCATGGGTTACTGACCTCCATTGGGTTATCTTGTAGCCCTGGTAATTAGACTCCTATGATTAAGAGTATAAGTGGCCTGTAGAAAACCGTGGCCTGGGAATTATCTGGGTTAACAGTGTTTTGTTTTGTTTTTTAATATATCTCTGACATTAGTATAACCTAAGCCGCTCTCAGTTTCATATAAGCTTGTTTTTTAAGGAGGTTGGGTAGATTTATTTATTAACCTTAAAGTTAACAGTTTCCTATTTATCCTTCTCAGACTACTTGTCAAAATCTTTTCTTTTCTGGGTTATCTGAAAGTCATTGCTGGTCTTAATAAACCACTTGATCACATTTAGCCGTCCAGTATTTTTTTTTTTTTCCTTCCTTCACGTTTTTTTCCACGTATGGACAAATTTTTAAGTTCACCCATTTGCTGTAAAATCACCTCTCTAGCCATGGCGTCCATGTCTAGAGAAAGAAAGACTAAATATTTTCTGAGACCCTTGTTGAATTACACCCTGAACCAGCATATAAGACACTATGATTTTTCTGATTCACAAACCCTAGTTAATAATATTAACACCTAAGTATGAGTTACTTAAAGCAGATATTAAGCAAGACTTGTCTAATCTATCTAATGAGGTCAGGCAATTTTCTAAAAGAATCAAGAGGTGGAGCAAAGAGTTTCTAAAATGGAGGATCTTACAGATTCAGAGTTCTAAGATACAAATTAATCATGCCTCCCTGATAAAATTACAGAATAGGCTTGAAGATTTAGAGAACTGTTCAAGGAGAAATAATGTTAGGATTATTGGTGTACCAAAAAGTAAACAGTATTCAGACTTAATTAAATTTACCTCTGAGACACTCCCACAGCTTTTGAACTTTCCCCACTCTATATTACCATTAACTGTCGAAAGGGTACACAGACTGGGGAAACCTCCTTCACTCACTGGAACAGCCATGAAACCAAGACCAATTGCAAAATTCCTAAATTTCCAGGACAAAATTAAGCTTTTACAGCATCTTCGTAAAAATGCTCCTGTTTTTGTTAACAAATCTAAAATCTTACTATTCCAAGACTTCTCGTTTGAAACATGTATGAGAAGGAAGGAACTTTCCCCAATATGTGTCAGACTGATAAAGCCTGGCCTCATGGCCACAGTAATATACCCTGCTAAACTTAAAGTTATTTTTGAAGAGCACACATATTTCTTTGACTCTGTTCTTGATGCTGAAACATTCTATAGTGAAAAATGCACCGGATAGATTGTTATTGATAAGCTTTAATCTGTTTTGGCAATTTTATCTCCACTTAATGGCGGCCTCCCAAATGGTTTTTTTTTTATCTTAAGTGAGCTCGGGTTTTTTGGTTTAAGCCTATCCCTTTTTCCCCCCTTTTCTCAATCCCCTCTCATTTTTGTTTTTTTTTGTTTTGTTTTTTTCCCTTCTCTTGTTGGTCAATTTCCCAGTACTGTTTTTAGGGTATGTCTAGAACAAAGAATCTGATTGTAACCTCCTGGAATATTGGCGGCAATTCATCCCCAATAAAGAGCAAAACGGTTATTTCACACCTAAGAAAACTTAATTCAGATATTGCCTTTCATCAGGAAATTCACTTTAGTATGGAAAAGACAATTAAATTAAGATCTTCATGGGTTAGAGAGATTTACGCTACACCAAGTGTAGGAAGAAAAAGAGGGGTGGTGATTCTCCTGGGGAAAAACTTGGTATATGAAGTGAATTAGTTTTTCCAGGATCCTGAAAGCAGGTTCGTGATTTTAAATATTAAAATGGTGAATATCATATACACTATGTAATATCTATGCCCCCAACAAATTTAACACCAGATTCTGGGAATATTTACAGTCTAAAATACTACAGATTGGTGAAGGGCATTTAATTTGGGGATTTTAATATGACCCCACAGTCTCCATTGGACAGATCTAGACAAGTCCCAAACCAACATAAAACAAAAATACGCCTTGGAGACCAAAATGTTTAAAACTTTATTTAGAAACTTAGCACTTAAAGACGTCTGGAGAATGTAGAACCCAGACTCAAGAGACTATACATGCAAGGCTAGAAATTTTAACTCTTTCTCTAGAATTGACTTGTTTTTGATAAATGATAGCTTATATAAGACCGGGGCAAAATCTGGAATTATACCAATTTGTATCTCAGGCCATGCCCCAATTAACAACTCTACGCTTTTTTTAACCAAAGTTTTTAACAACTCTAAGTTTAAAAACTGGTTAAATAATAAGATGGCTGAATATATTTCTTTAAATTTGGGATCAGTAGAGAAACCATCTACGTTTTGAGAAGCCACAAAAGCAGTGTTAAGGGGAGATATCATTGCTTATATGGCAGAGTTTAAAAGGAAGGCCGCCTTTCTTCAATTGAATTAATTCAAGACAAAGATATGTTATATAAGACTCATAGAGAAATTTTAGATATATTTTCCGATTACTTTAAAGATATATATTCCTTTAGAGACTCTGATACAGTAGCCATTGAACAGTTTTGGAATAATATTAGTCATCCAACTTTGAACAACGATTTAATAGCTAGAATCAATTCCCCCATCACTGCACATGAGATACTTCTTTGTATAAAAGATCTACAACTAGATAAAGCACCTGGCCTGGATGCAATGCCTAATGATTTCTTTAAGATCTTGACACCTATTATTACTCCATATTTAAAGAATCTTTTTAATTAGTTTTATGTAGAGAATAATCCAATCCCTTTGAACTTTGCCACATCCCGTACAACCTTAAAGGGACAGTTTACTCAAAAAATTTCTCCCCTTTAATTTGTTCCCAATGATCCACTTTACCTGCTGGAGTGTATTAAATTGTTTACAAGTAGCTCCTTTACCCTTATATTGGCATTTGAAATAGTTAATTTAGCATGTGGTATCCCCACCTATTCTGAAAGTTTGTGGCCGCACGTACCAGCTATAGATAAGCTTTGTAAACACAGCCAGCAGAATAAATTACACTCCCAGTGTGATAAAGCAGAGATAAGGTAATAAAATGTTGATTTTCCATTGTTCTCTCAAAGTACTGGTGATTGTTTTAAGGACAGATATAAGATAAAGAAGCAGGTATATGTGCACAATGTGATACAGTAATGAGATCTGATTATACCTACAAGCTCAACCTATTTTATTAGGCTGTGGCTTCAAAACACAAAATCAGAGCTTTAATATACAGAAATAAACCTTAAAAAGCTAATTTTCATACATTTTTTACTGTGCATTTGGTAAAAAAAGCAATTGTAAACACATTAAGGGAAAAACTATTTTACAGTATACTGTCCCTTTAATCCTCAGACATGGAAAAGATCCCCATAAAAAGGAATCTTATCGCCCCATTGCACTGCTAAACTCTGATTATAAGCTACTTACTTCTATCTTAGCAAAGAGGTTACAACGAGAATTAGGGAATATTATACATAAAGACCAAGTGGGTCTTCCTGGTTTTAGACTATTTTCATAATTTTCATGTAAAGGTTGGGCAAGAATATTCATATTCTGTGAATATCCCAATTGACGCTGAAAAAGCATTCGACTCAGTACACTACCAACATCTGTTAGACACGCTCTCCCGCTTTGGTTTTAAAGATAACTTTCTCGTATTTATTAAAAACTTATATGTAAACTCTTCAACTAGGTTAAGCGTTAACTATATAGAATCTCCTCTAATCTATCTTCAAAGAGGCACCCATCAGGGATGCCCGCTCTCTCCCCTTCTATTTAACCTCGCTATCGAACCATTAGCCATTAAGATAAGACAGCAAATAGATGGAATAAAGGTTGGGCTGTAGAACAAAAAAATAGCCTTATACGCTGATGATGTTCTTGTGTTCAAATACTATGTTTAATATTCCAAAATTGTTATCACTCAGAAATATCTTTGGATCCTTTTCTGGATATAAGATTAATACTTCCAAAACAGAACTATTATGGATTAGGAAAAAATAAACTCTATCCAGCTGAAATACCTTTTAAAGTGGTGGACACCTCATTTAAATATCTTGGAATTAATATTTCTCTAAAACCTCAAGACTGGTATAGACTCAATATGTCCCCTATTCTTATTAAAATGAAGGACTATATGAAAAAGTGGCAAAATCTTTCGTTAACTTTGTCAGGTCGTATAGCCCTGTTTAAAATGATCTTGCTACAATTTTTTTATATACTTTACAGAATGTTCTAGTCTTGCTAAAGAGTAGAGATTTCCCTGCGATATTTTATCTAGAGAAGTAAAAGACCACGAATTTCTATTAATAAAGTTTTTTTACCTAGGAAATTTGGAGGATTAGCCCTCCCAGATCTCAGTAAGTATAGCTTGGTCTTCCTATCATGCATTGTGATAGATTGGATCCTGAGCAAAGATTACTTTACTAATAATTGTCTTGAGCTAAATATGCTCTATCCTTATATTCCAGTAGCTCTTATCCATTACCCAGTTAGCACAATCCCGAAACAAGTGAAACTACTTAGCTCTGTCTACACAGTAATTCAGGCCTGGAAAAAGCTGGGGTCAAAATTAGACATCAATCTTAGTATTCCCAAATTTCAGACACAGTTTTTCACACCTGGCATAAAGCAGGTCTTTCTTTTCTTAACCAGTTTATAGCTCAAGATACCCAATCTATCAAGACTTTCCATAGTTTAAAACAAGAATTTAATCTAACTAGCAAGGACTTTTTTGCCTACCTCCAAGTCAGACATTATATTTTTGAATTTACTAAGAAATATGGATGGACTTGGACATGGGGTAAATTAGATAGCTGGCCCATTCTTGCTAGAAATGACCTGTTTTCTATTTCAATTTAGTATGATCTTGTAGTTAGTCAGGCCGGTGACTCAAATTTGACTAACATAGCACAAAAATGGAACAATTTGATAATCGGAAGGGATATAGGTTTAGAACTTGTGAAACGCTCTATAGTCTTAGTATGGCAAACTACCTTATCTTCAAGCTGGAGAGAATCTAACATAAAGTTGCTATATAGATTTTATCACACGCCGCAGAAAGTGTTTAACTGGCATAATCCTAATTTTAATAAATGTCCAAAATGTGCATATCCTGCTGCAGATTTAATTCACATGCTTTCGACATGTCTGAGGATAAAGCAGCTCTGGTTTAAAATAGAATATTGGCTTCTTAACACTTGAAAGGTCAGTATTGTCTCTCTCTCCCTGGCCGAGGTTGTTTTCCTTATGGAGGAAACCCCAACTCCTGAACATAAAAAGATTACGAACATGACATTTTTAGCAACGCGAAGTTTAATTTTTAGTAAGTAGCGGGATAAATCTATTCCTGGTATCGCAGAAATGAAAAACTATCTGAAAAAACAATGTATTATTGAGCAAATGGATACCAACTTAAGCTCTGAACGTGAAATAACTTGTTTCTTTAAAAAAAATGGTCTGCATTTATTAAAATGTTGCCTCCTGTAGAAATAGACTATTTAAGGAATGAGCTGACATGATTGTTAATTATCAGGATCTTTGTACCATTGTAATGAAATGACTACTAGATGTATTGCTGTACTTTTGTCGGCTTGTTCTGTATTACGTACCAATTTATTAGAGCTGAATGCTGGCTAGACGGCTGATTCTTGCTCTTTTCATAATGTCTACCTTTCTGTCAGTTTACATTTAGAAAAAGCTGTTATGATTGTTATTAGAAGGAACTTGGTACTGCTGAAAAGCAATAATTCACAGATGTAATGTTGTATTATTTTTATCTATTTCATATTAGGTTTTGACTTGCGTTTTTTTTTTTTTTTTTTGAAAGAGGGGATTGTCCTCTTTTTTTTTTTCCTCCTTGGATTATTGTACATTGTAAAACTTGGAAAATTAATAAAAAGAATTAACAAAAAAAATCTTAAAAATGTGTTCTCAGAAGTCCAGAAATATGACTAAGTCTGAGAATCATTTAGTGTTTGTATATGGGTATATATATATATCAATTGGGTTTATTGAATGATTGATTTACTGTTTTAGCTCTTATGGATTATTTTTAACAAATAGCACCAACATTAGTTAGGTTTAAGAAATGTATTAATCACTAAGGTTAAGATGTAACATCATGTGGAAATGACTGTGAGTCTTTGTATATGTGTATATATACCAATTGTGTTTTTTGATTGATTGATTGATTCATTCATTGTTTTATTTTTTATGAATTGTTTTTAACAAGAAGCACCGACATCTGTTGAGTTTAAGAAGTGTATTAGTTACTAAGGTTAAGATGTAACATAATGTGGAAATGACTATGAGCCTTAACTCATATTGCTAGATTTTTTTCCCCTACCGAAAGAGTTAAGAAGCGAATACTCAAGAGGGAGGTTCTAGCAGCTCTATTTAAGATGGACCGTGTAATTAGTGGGCAGCCTCTGATGAAGTAGGGAGTTTCCCTAAGAAACATGTAAGGCCACGCCCACCATCTTTACATCACAGCAATCAGCTGTTCTAGTGAGCCGACTTTGTGTTTGAGCAGCTGTGTTGTTCGTGGTGGCTATTTCATACAGTTTTTAGACTTTGTCTTAGGACTTTAAATACTGTGGATTACTTCAAGTACACAATCCCATCCAGTGAACGCAGGAGGATTCCATCTGCTACTTATGCACGTTTGCGAATTAAGGAGTAAACCCTGAGACTTTGCCACTGTGTTATGGGGATATTGTAGTGAGACCGATGCGGTTTTCAAAGTACCCAATTCATACCTCATAGTTGTTTGAGGTTAAAATTCATGAGTTTTCATTTGTTACTACTTTTTAATACATTTTTGTGGTTTTAACATACTATGTATAGAGAAGTGTGCTCCCTGTTTTCTATCTCCCCCCCCCCTCTCTCTCTCTCTCTCTCTCGTTCTCTCTCTATATATATATTTAAATATATATATATATATATATATATATATATATATATATATAATGATATATAGGTACAGATATAGACAGGGATATCTATTTTAAAATACTTAGAACATATTCCCCTATGTGAAGAACATTGGAATGTGAAATATTTACAGTAAATACACAAACACTTTATGAAATATGAATATTGCATTAATATGATTTTTCATGTTTTAGCTACTTGACTGCAAAGGGCTCCAATGCACTTATATATATATATGTATATATAAATATATATGTGTATATACTGTATGTCTGTAAATACATAAATACACATATTAATACATAAGTACACACACATATATATGTCTATATCTAAGTATTACTGACACCAAAACATTGTTCGAAAAACTAGAAAAATTGAGCAAAAAACAATTAGTCAATTGGTACGACAGTACTAACCTTGAGAGATATGTTAAATATAAAATTATCCCTTGAGGTTTAAGAATAGAAAATGACTCCATAATAGACAGAGGTGGAACTCCTCTCAGAGTGGGAGACAGCCCTGGAGACCTGTTCTTTCACTTTTTTAGATATTTTAGATACAGACAAAAAAAGTGAAGGAGATATCAAACCAAATTAAAGATATAAGAGAAAAACTTAATAACTTTAAGGGAGATGTGTACTATAGAGAACACGATAATGAATATAAAAAGAAGGTAGAATGATTTGAGACACAAGTAGAAGCAAAAAAACTTAATAAATTCTTAAGGGACCTCAATGAGAGTAAGATGGAGAAATACAACATTCAGGAAGGTAGAGCCTTGGGATTAGAGGGAGAAGAAGAGATGAGGTATGATATACCAGATACCCCAGGTCCAGATCCCCCTAGTTGTAACTGGGCCAACATCTCCTCTGCTGATTATGCCACTAACAAAAGTTTTGGACAGATGTAGAACAACCGATCAGGTAGAAACAACAGACATGTGACTAAGCAAGCACCGGTAAGAAACATGAATCCTTCAAAAACCTGTGATTCTAGAGGGTTTACTAGTAGTGGGAAAAGTAGTGTGTACAACACACAAACTCTAAAACAGTATCCTCCTAATATCAAAAGCAATAACTACATTAAAAATAAATATAAAAATAAAAATCAATATTCTAATAAATAAATTAAAGGGGAAAGAAACCCCGAATAAATATGACAGATTCACTAATCAGACTTATCAACAATATGCGTCCACTAGTGATACCAAATATTTAAAGACCTATCAGGGTTTTCCAGGGGCCCAATTCCAAAGACCACCAAACATAAGTCAGGAACCCCAGTTCTGGAACGAATGGTCAGAGAGGAAAGAAATCCCTCCTTGGAGAGGAAAGGGAATGAAAAGAGGAATAGAAAAACTAGATGAGGATGTAGAGGAGGAAAGAAATTTCGAAAACAAAAGGAGGAAACCATCATGGATGTGAGTGAGGATGACCTAATGAAGGTATTCAACCTCTCCAAAATAAATCTTACAATAGAGGAGGAAATTCTTTTGAGACGAGGCCTTTCTTTTGCACCGACAAGGGGGCCTAATGCTTTTAGCCTCTTTGTAGATTTGAACAAATATATTCAGAAACTAACACTACATAGACATTTTAGCAAAATTGAAAGTTCACAACAAATACCTGAAAATGAAAATAGGTCACTGAATCAGGATGACGTTGAGTCACTGAAGGTTTTGGAGGCCTTACAAGAGGAAAGTAGGATTTTGAGAGAAGTTGAAAACATAAATCCACTCCTAACATATGATCCTCACACAACATTTAAACCCAACTCTGTATTTAACCCCATACATTCCAGAGGGAATTTTATTCCAGTGTTTAATAGTTTGGTCCAAACTGATCTGGATAAAATGTGTGAAACTTTCAAAATTAAAGATGGGAATCTTTCAAAAAAAGAAAAGGTATGGTTAGACCTTTTAAGGAATGATAGTTTGATAGTAATTAGAGAAGTGGATAAGGGGGGGGGGGATTGTAATCCAAGATAGAACTGATTACCTTGAAGAAGCGAACACACTTTTGGGAGATACAGAAGTTTATGTGAAATTGGATAACAATCCTACTTCAAGCTTTATGAGATTGTATAGCAGCTTGCTAGATGATGCCAAACATGTGGGAACATTGAACGATAATGATTTCAAATTTTTGAATGTAACAGATCCGGTAACTGCTATTTTCTATCACCTCCCAAAGGTGCACAAAGGCCTAAGAGCCCCCCCCCCCCCCCTGGATAGACCAATTGTGTCTGGCATAAATTCCCTCACCACTAGATTGTCCGAAGTCGTGGACACATATCTGCAGCCATTAGTCCCACTCTTAAAATCATATATTAGGGATACCATGGATATAATTAATAAAATATGCCCTATAAAGTGGGAGGAGAATTACCAGTGGGTAACATTAGACGTGAGTAGCTTGTATACATGCATTCCTCTCAATAAAGAGGTATCAGCTATTGAATTCTGGCTGAACTATAGAACTACCCTACCCAAGAATACCCAGAACTTTCTCCTTCAAGCTATAACCTACATCATTGAACATCATTTTTTCCTTTTTGAAAGTAAATATTATTTACAAATCAGTGGCACGGCTATGGGCACTAAATCTGCCCCAAGCTTTGCCAACCTCTATATGGGGTTTAGGGAAAATAACAAAATTTGGAATCATAACCCTTTCATATCAGATATAGTTATGTGGGGCCGCTATATCGATGATATAGTGATGATATGGAAGGGGAGAGATAAAGCCCTCTTAGATTTTATCGAATTTGTAAATATCAATGATTTGAATTTAAAATTCACATATAAAGCGTGCAGAAAAGAAATTGAATTTCTGGATCTAGTACTGTCGAACGAGGGTGACCAGATTATTACTAAACTTTTTTAAAAATAAACAGATAGGAATGGGTATTTTCATGCCAGTAGTTGCTACCATCCAAATTGAATTAGAAATATTCCTTACGGGCAGTTCCAACGTATTCGGAGGAACTGCAGTAGGATGGAGGATTTTGAGCTTGAATCTGAAAATCTGAAGAAAAGGTTAACTAGCAAAGGCTACAGAAAGAAAAATATTGAGAAAGCCTATCTGCAGGCAAGAAACACTCATAGAGATGAACTGCTGAAAGTGCAACCACATAAGAAAAATAATAAGATTCATGAGGGCGTTAAGTTTGTTACAACTTATAATGAAGGCACCAAAGAGATACAAGCAGTGATAAAGAAACACTGGCACATACTGGAAAAAGATGCACTATTAAAATATGTTTTACTATCAGTTCCCCAGATAATTTTCAGGAAAAAAAAATAAGAATTTTAACCCCTTAATGACCGGACCATTTTTCAATTTTCTTACCCTTAATGACAATGGGTATTTTTACATTTCTGCAGTGTTTGTGTTTAGCTGTAATTTTCCTCTTACTCATTTACTGTACCCACACATATTATATACCGTTTTTCTTGCCATTAAATGGACTTTCTAAAGATACCATTATTTTCATCATGTCTTATAATTTACTAAAAAAAAAATAATAAAATATGAGGAAAAAATGGAAAAAAACACACTTTTTCTAACTTTGACCCCCAAAATATGTTACACATCTACAATCACCAAAAAACACCCATGCTAAATAGTTTCTAAATTTTGTCCTGAATTTAGAAATACCCAATGTTTACATGTTCTTTGCTTTTTTTGCAATTTATGGGGCAATAAATACAAGTAGCACTTCGCTATTTCCAAACCACTTTTTTTCAAAATTAGCGCTAGTTACATTGGAACCCTGATATCTGTCAGGAATACCTGAATATCCCTTGACATGTATATATTTTTTTTTTAGAAGACAACCCAAAGTATTGATCTAGGCCCATTTTGGTATATTTCATGCCACCATTTCACCGCCAAATGCGATAAAAAAAAAAAAAAGTTCACTTTTTCACAAAATTTGTCACAAACTTTAGGTTTTCCACTGAAATTATTTACAAACAGCTTCTGCAATTATGGCACAAATGGTTGTAAATGCTTCTCTGGGATCCCCTTTTTTCAGAAATAGCAGACTTATATGGCTTTTGGGTTGCTTTTTGGTAATTAGAAGGCCGCTAAATGCCGCTGCGCACCACACGTGTTTTATGCCCAGGAGTGAAGGGGTTAATTAGGGAGCTTGTAGGGTTAATTTTAGCTTTAGTGTAGTGTAGTAGACAACCCCAAGTATTGATCTAGGCCCATTTTGGTATATTTTATGCCACCATTTCACTGCCAAATGCGAGCAAAAAAAAAAAAAAACTTAACATGTTTCACAATTTTAGGTTTCTCACTGAAATTATTTACAAACAGCTTGTGCAATTATGGCAGAAATTGTTGTAAAAGCTTCTCTGGGATCCCCTTTGTTCAGAAATAACAGACTTATATGGCTTTGGCGTTGCTTTTTGGTAATTAGAAGGCCGCTAAATGCTGCTGCGCACCACACGTTAATTATGCCCAGCAGTGAAGGGGTTAAATTAGGTAGCTTGTTGGGAGCTTGCAGGATTAATTTTAGAGATCAGCCTCCCACCTGACACATCCCACCCCCTGATCCCTCCCAAACAGCTCTCTTCCCTCCCCCACCCCACAATTGTTCCCGCCATCTTAAGTACTGGCAGAAAGTCTGCCAGTACTAAATAAAAGAGTTTTTTTTTTTTTTTAAATAAAAATAATAAAGTATTTTAGCTGTGATGGACCCCTGCCTTAGCCCCAACCTCCCTGATCCCCCCTCCAGCTCTCTAACCCTCTCCCCTACCTAATTACCACCATCTTGGGTACTGGCAGCTGTCTGCCAGTACCCAGTTTGGCCCCAAAAACCCCCCAAAAAGTATTTTTATTTTATTTTTACTTAAAAAACTATTTCTGTAGTGTAGCAGCCCCCCACAATACCCCCACCCCCACCCCCTCCCAGATCCTTTTATATATTTTTTTTTTTTTAAAAATCCCTTTTTTTCCCCTTTCTGCATCATTCATTGGTGTCAGTGTGGCTAATGGGTGCACATGCACGCGCACATGCATGCTCACGTGCACGCACGCGCATCGTGCACGCGCACGCACACCCTCACACCCGGCACTATCGCTACCGGTGCAGAGAGGGCCACAGAGTGGCTCTCTCTGCATCGGGGGCTTGTAAAGTGGTATTGCAGGATGCCTCCTTTAATCAGCTCTGTGCCCCTGTTAACCTGACCTGGTTGTTCTACGTATGTCGGCATACCTAGGAGTAACTGCGGGCAGTCTAGATGTAATATCCTTGCAGAGTTAGTGTTCTTTAATAAGCAATCCAAATCTCAAGTTATTGCCTCTTTAAACTCCATGACGACATTTTGTATCACAAGGGCGATGTCCTCCATAGTGGCTCACAGTGAGAATTATATAAAATATCCTTAGGTATTAAGGTAGGTAGAGAAAAAAAAATTGTTCATATGCTTCAATTTGAGCTTGTAACCCAGAAATCTGGGGGGGGGAATTATGCGGTAGCCCCAACTCCTCCGTGTCACGACTGCAGAGTAGGCCTCACTGGTTCTATCATATAGATCTCTACACGGTTGAAAAGTTTAGTTGAAGAGCATAGGTCAGGTACAAAGTTCAAGAATGCTTTCCTGAATCCCTCAATCTTGTTATGCTGTATCGGATAGTAATATATCTCTGAAAATAGAATAAGTAATCAGGAGCTCTTCAAAAACATGTCCTGCCGCAACAACTGTAGGCTCCGCCCCCCCAATTGGAAAGCTTTTTAATAATTGCAATGTTCCAAATATACAAATTATTTTCTAGGATCTTATGAGATAAATGTTTTAATTACTCAATATATATTCTAATTGTTCAACAATTATTAGGACTAAAAGGATATTTAAGAATTTTGCTCCAAATATTGAAATGGATTATCTGAAATGTTTTGGGGTACAATCTGAAAGTTTTTAATTTTTGAAATATTCCAATCATACTTATTATTTTCTATTTTCGACATTTTTAAAAGATAAATATTTTAATTGCTCAATATATATCATATGTTTGGAACACATCCCCTCGATATCAAAAAACATCTTGAGCCCGTGTATGTCATTTTGTTCCCATATGAACAGATATACGATGTTGGTTCATTATCTTTTCTTATATCTTTTAATAAAACAATTCTCTTATTTAAGAGTGAATGATATTTTTTATATGTAACCAAAAGCTCTTTTACTAGGTGTTCAATAATAGGAAGCACATATATCAATACAGAAATAAGTGTGTTAAAATTATATTTGAATTTACTGACATCTCAATAGACCCAACACACAGACTTTTCGCTGACACGTAGCTGCTGAATGACATCAGTTTATTCTGACACCCATCCGGGAGGCCAATGAGCGCTGTAGACGTGTCAGTGGGCGTGTCGGCGTCTTCTCAAATTTTTTTTATCTTGAGGTTTACTGTTTTACTCAATCAATATTATTGCCTCTGATGAAGAAGGTAGAAAGGATTTTCTGTAATAACCTTCGAAACACGTCAGGCACTATACTAATTAGTACTATTTGATTGACATACCGCAGACCACCTTATAATATTACTCGTTTGTACTGCTGCTAATATGCTACAGTTTATTTTTCTATTTGGGAAGAAAAAGTTCATGTAGCTCCGAGATCACTATAGAGGTGTCATATATTAGCCTACAAGTTACCTCATAACATTGGGGGCTTAAATTGTGAGTGCAAACTTTTACAATTTCGTGTGCAAAGTGTTTGAAACTAAATAAAATTGTGTCATACGTTATTGCACTAGTATTGCACTCTATTTTATCTTGCATACCGTCCATACTGCTCGAGCTGGATAAGGAACCCTAAAGTAAAAGAACATACAAGGGATTGTGTACACACAAGTTTCACTGAGGACCTACGCTCTTCCCTTACCTCATATTGATTGAGGGTAATTCCTTTGAATATATTTTCAAAAGGGCTTGTGTGGATTTCCCTCACCCATTGGAGTGTTTCTTAATTCATGGGACTCTATGAGTATACCCTAGTGGCATGAACTGGGTTCTTTCGGCTTTGGAACTGATTCACAGATTTTTTGTGACTTTTTAGTGTTTTCTTATATTATAAAATATATTATTTTTTGTTTGCGTTTTTCTTTTTCCTCTCTGATATTTATAAATTGTATTTCTCACTTATGCATATTGCTCTATTGGTTTAAGATAGGCTCTATTGGATGTAGATACATATTATCATATAATACTTTCATATTAATAGGAGTGCAAGTGTATATCAATTCCCTGTATACCTATTTTATATATATAATCTTTATTTTGGACTTTTATCCGTAAGTTTTATTATTAATTTAATTATTTATTTTTTGTCCTGTTTTTAGCGCTTGCCCCATATCCCCCATACCCTCTCTTTACTCTTTGGTTATATAAATAGAAATATTTGGAAAAAGATATTTCGCTTTTTGGGGATACTGTGTCTAGCAGCTTTCTCAGGAGACAAAAGCATTGTGTCGTTTGACCAAATTACATTTTAATAATAATATTGAACTGTTTTTTTTTAATCTGAATCTTTATGTATTTGTTTATATACCCATTTATAGTATTGGTATTTTTATACTAGCAATTTATTTAGTAGAGATTCATTTATTTATTTTTCGTTTGTTTTATTTGGTTAGTTTTTAGTAATCATACATACACATATATTTATACATTTTTATAACATTATATTATATTATATATTTATTACTTTGTATACAGTTGTGTGACTCCCCTGTGTTTGCGCTTGTTAGTGGTATATTCTATCTGTACATATATATATATATATATATATATATATATACACACATTCATACACACACACTTAATTAATTCAATAAAGCACACTCCCACATCCAAGGTCAGCTACCAGGGTGCAGGCAAACAAAATTACAATTCCATAAACGGCATGCACTCACTGAGTTTTTGCAAAAAATGCTTTATTGGCACACAAAAATACAGTAAGGTTTTGGGGCTCTCCCCCCTTCACATGCTTACTTTCAACTAGTAATACGCATGCTACTTCCAACGTTCGCAAAGAGATGCAAAAACCCCTCTTTGCTCACGCACAACAGTTAGTGCGCCACTCGTAATCTAGCCCTTATTGGACATTTGGCTATCCAACAATATGGAAGCCCCCAGGCATCATATTACAGTCACTAACAGTATTCATGTCATATTTCTACATCTAATTGTTGACATATATAATAAATAATTTAAATCACTAATGATCTGATACCAGGTAATTTAATTATGACTTTCTTCACTACAAGTTCATCCTGAATTCCTACTATTCTGCCCTTAATCTTTATAAGCAACAATATTTTTCTAATCTCATCTCTACTCTTTCCTCTAACCCTAAACGTCTGTTCAACACGTTCAACACTCTTCTCCACCTCCTAACACAACCTCTCTCTCAGCTCAAGATTTTGCCAGCCACTTCAACAACAAAATTAGTGAAATCAGCTCTCAACATACTTCCAATCTCCCACCCCCTCAAAAGCTCACGATCACCCAAAACCCAAATATCCAAAAATGCAGCTCTTTTGCCCCTGTTAATGAGGATGAAGTTTCTGCCCTTATACTGTCCTCCCACCTCACTACCTGTCCCCTCGACCCCATCCCCTCACAGCTACTCCCATCCCTCTCTTCTACCCTCACCCCCATACTCACACACATTTTCAACCTCTCCCTCAGCACTGGTATATTTCCCTCATCTCTAAAACATGCACTGGTCACACCTATCCTCAAAAAACCTTCCCTTGATCCAACCTCCTCTTCCAATTACCACCCTATTTCCCTACTCCCTCTTGCCTCAAAGCTCCTCGAAAAGCTAGTTTACGCACGTCTATCCCATTTCCTTACACTAAACTCTCTTCTTGACCCACTGCAATCTGGATTTCGTTCCCATCACTCTACAGAGACAGCAATTGTCAAGGTTACCAATGACCTACTTACAGCAAAATCCAAAGGCCACTTCTCTCTGATTATCCTCCTTGACCTATCTGCAGCCTTTGACACTGTTGACCACCCTCTTCTGCTCCAAACCCTCCAATCCTTCAGCATCTGTGACACAGCTCTCTCGTGGTTCTCTTCCTATCTGACTAACCGTACATTTAGTGTAGCCTTCTCCGGAGCATCCTCTTCCCCGTTTCCACTTTCTGTTGGGGTACCTCAAGGCTTTGTCCTTGGTCCCCTTCTCTTCTCAATCTACACGTCGTCACTAGGTTCCTTAATAAAGTCCCATGGGTTTCAATACCATTTGTATGCAGATGACACCCAAATCTACCTCTCTGCACCAGACCTACCTCCTTCCTTACTAACCCGTGTCACTAACTGTCTTTCTCACATCTCATCTTGGATGTCCTCTCACTACCTTAAGCTAAATCTCTCCAAAACTGAACTAATTTTTCCCCCTTCTTCCAATGTCTCCACCCCTAAAATTTCTATAACTGTTGATAATTCCATCATTACCCCTACCCTGCTTGCCCGATGTCTTGGGTCACACTTGACTCAGATCTTTCCTTCACTCCTCACATCCAGTCCTTGGCTAAAGCCTGCCGCTTCCACCTTAAAAACATTGCTAAAATTAGACATTTCCTTACACCAGATACAACCAATATTTTAATCCACTCTCTCATCCTTTCCCGCCTCCACTACTGCAATTCCATCCTCTCTGGTCTACCTAGCTGCCGCATAGCTCCTTTACAATCCATTATGAATGTCTCTGCCAGGCTCATCTTCCTTACTCGTCGCTCTTCATCTGCTGCTCCTCTCTGCCAATCCCTTCACTGGCTTCCTCTTGCTTCTAGGATTAAACATAAAATCCTCAACCTGACATATAAAGCTCTCAACTGCACTGCTCCCCCCTATATCTCAGAACTTGTCTCTAGATACTCTCCCTCCTGTCCCCTTCGATCAGCTCAGGATCTCCTCCTCTCCTCCTCTCTTGTTACTTCCTCACATTCAGGTTTACAGGACTTCTCCAGACTGGCCCCCATCTTGTGGAATTCCCTGCCTCGCTCCATAAGACTCTCCCCTAGTTTTAACAGCTTCAAGCACTCCTTAAAAACTCTACTATTCAGGGATGCATACAACGAACACTAACCTTTCCTAACGCCATTGCTTTCCCCTTGAACCCCTTAGATTGTAAGCCTATGGGCCCAGCTGTTTACAGGTTGCTTCATAAGAGTCGACTACAACAGTGAGACTCTCGGCAGGGCCCTCTACCCACTTGACCCCTACAAAAGCTATCCTGTACACCGACTATGTTTACAGCGCTGCGGAATCTGTTGGCGCTCTACAAATACCTGATAATAATAATAATAATAATAATAATAATGATAATAATAATAATAATAATAATGTATTAAAAATGAAAAATTGTTTTGCCTACTACATCTAATAATTTAACTCCTTGGGTGCAGTTTATAGCAGGGAGATGTCCTACATTCTACATCTGCTCTGTAGAGGACATAGTAATCTGCAGGTCTTTTTTCATTCTCTAGTGCCAAATAAGGAGGACGGGAAATTCCTCCTCATTCTTAGAATTCAGCCAGTTGTTACTCTGCCAGATGTTATCACAAGGAAAGAAGTAGCGTCCAAAAGCAGAGGCACTTTCTTAGGGCCCTATGTATTAAAGTGCGTGTGGACACATTTCTCAACTCGAGTAGTTGTCCGCACACCTTTGCGGCATATGTATCAATAGAAATGCAAGTGAGTGTGTACTGCCACCCCTTCTCTCGTTAGAAAAAAGAGACTGTTAATCACCCTGAGTGAGTGAGTTTGGGGCGATTTCTCTCCACCACTGCAAGAAGCAGCTGTCTCTTATGAACGCTGCTTTGTACATTGCATGAAGCAGCTTATGCTGCTTAGTACATGGAGCCCTTTGTGTGAGTGGTGTGTAATCGGAGGCTTTTATGAAATCCATATCTCAGGTCTTTGGAAACTTTAAAGGTATATGTAGCCCTTTATTTGAAAGAAGGGATTTTGCTCTTTTTATAATGCAGGTTAAACAATGGCCATTACCTGCTACACTAGGAACCAGGGAGTTTTAGCTGAAGGGGCTCTGCTAAAGTAACAAGTAGCACGTTAATGAGAAGCCCCTGCAAAACTGGACATGAGAAAAATTCTATGAAATGGGGAAGGTCTATTACAACCCCTGTTTAGCAATCCTCTTTATTTAGAGGACAATGAATGCCCTATATGTTCAATGGATTGCGTGGACACAATTAACATCTCTCAAATTATAAGTTGTAAGTTATGTGTTGTGCTCCAGCAAAGCACATAACAGTGCTAAAAAAATTAGCGTGACTGGAGATCTGCAGTAAAGTGATAGGGCTACAAGAAAAGTATAACAAAACATGTTTAGCTTAAGCGTACTTTGCCTTACCACAACTTCAGGTTAGCGATCGAGTGAAAACCAGAACATGGTTTTGTAGCGCACCCCATAGAATTCTATAAGGAGGGGATTTAGCAATCAGGGCTGAGATTACATATACGGCGCAGGCTTCAGCGCAAGCGCTGCAACCCGTGCCACCCGTAATTTCTCCTTGCACATCAGGGTATTACATAAACCCCGCCAGCTGTTCATAAAGTGCCGTAAGTTGAATAAACTAGAGATGTCCAGGAATAAGCATAAATACAAATTTCTGGAGTTGCCAGTGACTTACGGCACTTTAGAAACTGCTGGCGCCTTAGAATAGTAAAGAAAATAACAAATCTCCCGTAAAAGTCTAACACGCCTCCCAAAAATAAGCCCGACACGTAAAAACCCCTATATCCGCAATCCCCCCCTCTCACTACTAATAATAAATGTATTAACCCTTAGACTGTCAACCCCCCCCCCCAACGCAATAAGCCTAATTAAACTATTAACCCCTATATTCGCCATCAAACCCACACCGCAAGTAATAACTAAATTATTAACCCCTAAATCCGCCAACCCCAACATCGCAAACTACCTATTAAAACTATTAACCCTTAATCCGCCATTAACCCACAATGCAATAAACCTATTCAAGTATTAACCCCTAAACCAGCAAAGCCCACAACGCAATAAACCTATTCAACTATTAACCCCTAAACCGCCACAGCCCACTACGCAATAAACCTAACCCCTAACCTAACCCCCCCTAAATGAATCCAAATTACCTAATTACCCAAATACTAAAGTTACTATTAAATTAAAAAAAACTAACACTACTTTAAAAATACAAATAAACTAGGTATAAATTAAAGGGACAGTCTAATCAAAATTCTGATTTGAATAGCCAATAGAATTTAATTTAATAGTAACTTTAGTATTTGGTTAATTAGGTAATTTGGATTCATTTAGGAGGTGTTAGGTTAGGTTTATTGCGTTGTGGACTATGGCAGTTTAGGGGTTAATACTTGAATAGGTTTATTGCGTTGTGGGCTATGGCAGTTTAGGGGTTAATACCGAATAGGTTTATTGCGTTGTGGGTTTATGGCGGATTAAGGGTTAATAGTTTTAATAGGTAGTTTGCGATGTTGGGGTTGGCGGATTTAGGGGTTAATAATTTAGTTATTACTTGCGGTGTGGGTTTGATGGAGGATATAGGGGTTAATACGCTTTCGGCTAGATTACAAGTTTTGCGATTTGAGTGAAAAAGCAGCATTATGGCTCTTTTTCACTACTGCTGGTATTACGAGTCTTGCAGGTACTTCTGCACTGCACACTTTTTTGATCGTAACACAAGGTAACTACCGCAGCTTTCAAAAAGTCCTTTTTCAATGGGACTTCCTTTGTGCCTGTATTACGAGTCTGCCTGGGAGGCCAAAAAGTGAGCGGTACAGCCTATACTGTCAAGATCCATACCGTAAACTGAAAGTCAGTAGTTATGGGTTTTACGCTACAAAGCTGTAACATAAAACTCATAACTAAAGTGCTAAAAAGTACACTAACACCCATAAACTACCTATTAACCCCTAAACCGAGGCCCTCTCGCATCGCAAACACTAAAAATAAAATTATTAACCCCTAATCTGCTGCTCCGGACATCACTGCCACTATAATAAACATATTTACCCCTAAACCGCCACACTCCCGCATCGCAAACACTAGTTAAATATTATTAGCCCCTAATCTGTCGCCCCCGACACCACCGACACCTACATTATACTTATTAACCCCTAATCTGCTGCCCCCGACCTCGCTGCCACCTACATTACACTTATTAACCCCTAATCTGCCGCCCCTAACATCGCCGCCACCTACATTACACTTATTAACCCCTAATCTGCTGCCCCCGACATTGCCGCCACCTACCTACACTTATTAACCCCTAATATGCCGCCCCCAATGTCGCCGCCATCTACATTACACTTATTAACCCCTAATCTGCTGCCCCTAACATCACCACCACTTAACTACATTTATTAACCCATAATCTTCCGCCCCCAATGTCACCACCACTATACTAAAGTTATTAACCCCTAACCCTAACTCTAACACCCACTAACTTTAATGTAATTAAAATAAATCTAAATAAAACCTACTATTAATAACTAAATAATTTAAAACTAAATACCTATAAAATAAACCATAAGCTAGCTACAATATAACTAATAGTTAAATTGTAGATATCTTAGGCTTTATTTTTATTTCACATGTAAGTTTGCATTTATTTTAACTAGGAGACTAGTTAGTAAATGGTTATTAACTATTTACTAACTAACTAGCTAAAATAAATTCAAATTTACCTGTAAAATAAAACCTAACCTGAGTTACACTAACACCTAAACTTACACTACAATTAAATCAATCACATTAATTAAATACAATTAACTAAATTACAAATAAAAACAAACACTAAATTACACAAAATAAAAAATAAATTATCAAATATTTAAACTAATTACACCTAATCTAATAGCCCTATCGAAATAAAAAAGCTCCCCCAAAATAAAAAGAACCCTAACCTAAACTAAACTGCCAATAGCCCTTAAAAGGGCCTTTTGCGGGGCATTGCCCCAAATAAATCAGCTCTTTTACCTGTAAAAAAAATACAAAGAACCCCCCAACAGTAAAACCCACCACCCGCACAACCAAACCCCCCAAATAAAATCCTAACTAAAAAACCTAAGCTCCCCATTGCCCTGAAAAGGGCATTTGTGTGGGCATTGCCCTTTACTAGGGCATTTAGCTCTTTTTCTGCCCAAACCCTAAGCTAAAAATAAAACCCACCCTATTCATGCAACACGTGCAAGTACAGGGATATAATTAGCTCAATAGTGAAGGTGCTGAATTTGAGTTTTTTAATGGCAAATGGAAGGTAGATTCTATTGTAGCTAGAAAAGCTTATTAACATTTTTTTCTAAGAAACTTTCTATTAACATCTATGGAGAATGTGTATAACATTTCTGGATTATTCTGATTTACAATACATGCCTAAATTATGCAAATTTTTTTGGCATCATAAAACATGATGACCAACACCTTCATTAAACTACAATAAAGTAAATTCCCACTCTAATGAAAGTTTCTACATTCAAAGTCACTTTATGATTTGTATGGTATTTTCCTATTTCCTCTATTATTGAAGAAAATTTGTTGCAAATTTTGCTGATGTTTGATTATCTCAAATATCTTACAGTATGACACATTTCTCTCTATGGTCTTAATTTAACAAAAAGCCCAAAGCATTTCCAAATATAAAAGAAAAAAAAGGCACAATAATTTTTTTTAAAAAAGGTGACCTTGCATTTGAAGAAACTACCAGTAATCTTTGAGAAACTATTGTTCCATTTCAACAAAAAGTAATCTGTAACAGAGGTGCTGTGTATATGTTATTCAAGTTAGATTTCTATTTAACACTTTTGTTAAATATAACTTTTTAAAATGCTTTTATAAATATGTGATAAAACCTGATATAAATAAGTACAGAAGGTTTGCATTCATTAAAAAGGATCAAAATAATAAGCAACGTAATATAACTTTTGAAAGCATGAAATAATTTCAAGGCTAAATAGAGAACATCTAATTAAGAGGGACCAATGCAAAGTCAAAAATAAATCAGTATAATGAATACTTTCTGCAGGGAAGGAGGGTTTAGGATAGTTATACAATAAGGTCATAAAGATTGAGGTTTTGTTTTATGGAATTGGCCCAAATTTGTGCTATAGTAAATTGACTTCCTTATATATATATATATATATATATATATATATATACACACACACAAAGTGTTGGGGAGAGATCCTTTATTCTTACTTATCTTTATTGTTGTGGACCCCGTAGATACTTTCCAAATAGAAGGAAATATTGGTGCAGACCCTTAAAATAATTATATAATTAACTTTAGAAGAGAAGAATAATCCTCCTTTTGTCCAAAAGTAAGGGAATTCAGCACTCTTTAAATTTAAAAATTTGGCTTTTTATTTCATGATATTTTTCACAGTCATCCACCTGATGCGAAGAATCCTCTTGGCAGAAATTGCTACAAACTCATCACAATTTTCCAAATAGCGAATATTTACATATCTAACATTATCCTAATTCACTAAACGTAGCAAACTATTATGTATCCAACTTGATACTAACAAACATGGTGCCCTTTAAGGTGGATAGATACAGATACAAAACGATCTTGAAATATTGCAAGCAAAATACATTCCTACTACATTCATATAAAGAGGAGTAGTCTCTTAAGCTTTATAAATGTTATGATTTCACATATGTTTAAATTTATAAGCGTTCTTTCCATCAAAGATAGTCCCACAGATATGGAGAGAGGTGCACCTCTTTGTATTCAAGCTCACATAGGGAACCTGAAGGGTAAAGTCAATGTGAATGCTATGCCTGCTGGCACTTAAAGGGACATTAAACACTTTGAGATGGTAATATAATATGATAAATTGTATATAATAAAACAACTCTGCAATATACTTTCATTATTTATTTTTTCCTCTTTGCCTGTAATTCCATTCTGAAATTGTGAGCTTTTCAGTTCCTGTTAGAAATGGAAGTGCAGAACACTGTTAAATCCAGCACAACCATTGGCTGCACACTCTAGTGACCTATGTATAACTGACCCTAATTGGCCACAGCAGAGAAGGTAACAACATGGCAGCTCCCAGTGTTTTATAGACACAAAAACTTTACACTTTTTTGTCACTTTTTAAAAAACTAATGAAACTTTAAAAAATACATCTACATGTTAGTCATGGACTAATCTTTTCTTTGAATGCATCATATCTAGCATGTATTTAGTGTTTAACGTCCCTTTAAGGTCTATAGGCTTCTTCTTTTTTTCAAATGACAAGCCTTCTCATAAAGACTCTTTTGCCAACAACATGTTCAATGTATTTGATGTATTTGAGGAGAAATAAACAACTTGACTCACAAGGGAACTAACATGAAGCGACCATTAAATAACAGGCAAGAAAAAATATTTTCTAAGTTTGTATAACACAACGGGATCTTCTGGGATCAACAAGCAGCCACATGAAGTGAAAGAGATGACGTCACACACCGGGCGTTCTATGGCAAATTGTATGTTTACCAAGTCCAGATCAAAGTGTTTTGAAAGACCAGTAACCGGCTCATGTGAGCATATGTTGCAGAGCTGTCTGTTTAATCAGCATGGATCTAGCTACCAACAGTATCACAGATGAGCCTTTGAGAAATACAGGACGTAAAAGGTGTACCGGTGAAGGTGGTATGTGTTACTTTTAGTGGCTTGCTTTAAGACTATGATCTGTTGTGAATGAAATTAGCCATACAAGTGATTTACCAAAAAGAAGAAGCCTATAGACCTTAAAGGGACAGTCAACCATAGAATTGTTATTGTTTTAAAAGATACATTATCCCTTTATTACCCATTCCCCAGTTTTGCATAACCAATACAGTTATATTAATGTACTTTTTACCTCTGTGATTACCTTGTATCTAGGAACCTTCTTCCATCCCCCTGATCACATGACTGTGACTGTTTATTTTCTATTGTCTTAAATTTAGCATTGTATTGTGCTAGATCTTAAATAACCCCCTGTGCCTGAACACAGTGTTATCTATATGGCCCACGTGTACTTTCTGTCTCTTTGTGTTGAAAAGAGATTTAAAAAGCCTGTGATAAGAGGCAGCCCTCAAAGGCTTAGAAATTAGCATATGAGCCTACCTATGTTTAGTTTAAAGTAAGAATACCAAGAGAAAAAAGCAAATTTGATGATAAAAGTAAATAGGAAAGTCGATTAAAATTAAAAGTCCTATCTGAATAATGAAAGTTTAATTTATACTTGACTGTCCCTTTAAGTGCAGTCAGCAGGCATTGACTTCTCCCTTCAAGTTCCCTATGTGAGCTTTAATACAAAGAGGTGCACCTCTCTCCATATCTGTGGGAGTATCTTTAATGAAAAGAACGCTTATAAATTTAAACATATGTGAAATCATAACATTTATAAAGCTTAAAGTGAATATAAGTTTTGATGCAAAAGTTTCCGGTTTTTAAAAATTCGATTAAAAACAGGGGCACTTTAATTCATCAAAATTTACATTTCACTGACGTCAGAAATGATGGATCGGTCATCCTCCAATCACGACTTCCCCCCCAGGGGAATCAGTGTCTGATTCAACGCAGTGATTGGAGGAAGCCGGATGGGCGGAGGAAGCTGGTTTGGCTGTCAAGAGTGAAATGTAAATTTTGATTAATTAAAGTGCCCCTGTTTTTAATCGAATTTTTAAAAACCGGGCACTTTAGCATCAAAATTTACATTCAGAGACTACTCCTCTTTATATGAATGTAGTAGTAATGTATTTTGCTTGCAATATTGCAAGATCATTTTGTATCTGTATCTATACACTTTAAAGGGCACGATGTTTGTTAGTATCAAGTTGGATACATAATAATTTGCTACATTTAGTGAATTAGGATAATGTTAGATATGTAAATAAATATTCGCTACTTTGTATATTGTGTGTGTGTATATATATATATATATATATATATATATATATATATATATATATATACACACATACATTTATACTGTATATATAAAATACATTTTCATTCAACATTTAGATGTACATCTAAAAGTGTCTGGAACTTGTTTACCCTGGCACAGAGAGAAAAATTAGATTCCTCATGCAAAAGTATAGCACCTCTTACCAGTAGCAGATTATCAGAATTTACCAGACACCAGTGATGTCTAATTGGAATGTAAATAGTTATGGACCGTGGCATATGAAATGTATGCTTCATCCATAATCAAATGTTATGAATTAGGTCTGGAGAAAAGGTTTTCTTGTCTCATCAACTGCAATCCCAAAGGTCCCCTTCTAAATTATTTATATTGCAAAGAAGTGTTATTCCAAATAATTCAATTATAGGCTGCTACTGGTTAAAATGAACATTGAAGAATGGCAGCGCCTTCTTTGAGAAGCTACCAGCCTATTAAACGGACAATCTAGTCAAAATTATTTCATGATTCAGATATGGAATGTCATTTTAAACAACTTTCCATTTTACTTTTAACATCAAAATTGCTTTGTTCTCTTGGTATTCGTAATTGAAAGATAATCCTAGGTAAGCTCATATGCTAATTTTTATGCCCTTGAAGGCTGCCTATTATCTGAATGCAATTGACAATTTTTCACAGCTATAGAGTGTTAGTTCATGTGTTCCATATAGATAACATTGTGCTCACGATCATGGAGTTACTTGTGAGAGGGCACTGATTGGCTACAATGAAAGTCTGTCAAAAGAACTGAAATAAGGGGGAAGTCTGCAGAGGCTTAGATACCAGGTAATCACAGAGGTAAAAAGTATATTAAAGGGACAGTCAACACCAGAATTTTTGTCGTTTAAAAAGATAGATAATCCCTTTATTACCCATTCCCCAGTTTTGCATAACAAACACAGTTATAATAATAAACTTTTTACCTGTGTAATTACCTTGTATCTAAGCCTCTGCAGACTGCCCCCTTATTTCAGTTCATTTGACAGACTTGCATTTTAGCCAATCAGTGCTCACTCCTCTGTAAATTCACGTGCATGAGCTCAATGTTATCTATGTGAAACACATGAACTAATGCCCTCTAGTGGTGAAAAACTGTCAAAATGCTTTCAGATTAGAGGCAGCCTTCAAGGTCTTAGAAATTAGCATATGAACCTCCTAGGTTTAGCTTTCAACTAAGAATACCGAGAGAACAAAGCAAAATTGGTGATAAAAGTATATTGGAAAGTTGTTTAAAATAACATGCCCTATTTGAATCATGAAAGTTTTTTTTGGACTTGACTGTCCCTTTAATATAACCGTGTTGGTTATGTAAAACTGGGAAATGGGTAATAAAGGGATTATCTTTCTTTTTCAACAAATACAAATTCTGGAGTAGACTGTCCCTTTAATGCCTTAGATATCTACATAATAAAGTAATAAAGAGGAGGCAGATGCAAGTTAGACAGTGTTTGATGATTCTGCTTGTTTTCCAGTCTGCTCACAGTCTCTCCATGCCTATAGGAGTGGATGGTTTGTGAAATGTTATTTTTTAAACAAACTTTGTACCTAGGGTCCTCTGATCCAGACTTTTTACAGTTGGGGTTCTTCCATGAGAATCCCGAAGCCAGGCCACAGAATCACTATTTAATGCAATTTGCTTGGCAGTGGCACTAAAAGATCTAATAGGACCCTATGCTTGTGACTTTACTGTGCTACTTGATTCTTCTCTCTTCATTGGTGATCCATAATCTGACTACACTGGCCAAAGTGGATGAGGAGGCAACTGCTGTTCTTGCAGATGCTCTGGCACAGCCATATCACCTCTTGTGTGTTACTCGGGCTCTAGACCACTTACCTTACTACTGCAATCATTGAAAGCCATACATGGGTGTTGGATCAACTTTGAGTTATATATTCCTTAAGTGTTTTTTCCAGATCGTGGTGTCTTTTGAGGATCAAGGTAGAGATGACCCAATTGGAAGAGATGACCGTCATGAGATAGATATCCTTTATATTTCTTATAAATGCCTCTAATGCTGGGCCATTATTGATGAGTTCGCTAGAGGTTAGAATTTCAGCTGCTCTAGGGGTGATAAATCCTCCTTTTGCTGTTGTCTGCAACTTTGTTAATTTGCAAGACCAATAAAGGCTTAAGGACAGTTTTTATACCAGCCTATTTAGCCATTTAATTTCGCAGAGTGCCTAATTTCTTTGCAATTTTATATTCATAATCCTAATGATAACCTCTTGGTCTGATAAATTAATATAAGCTTTGTCACTACTTAATAACTCACTAATTGTATAGTAGTTTGAATATGCTATCTACCTCATACATCAGTCTTTTCAGTCTGTATAAAAAATTAGGTTTGTTTAGGTTTGGATTATTGCTATAGTTTAATTTGTATAGTTTTATAAACCATGAGTTCTCTCACCTCCTCTTTCACCTGACTTTTGAAAACAATAGGCCCCTACTATTTTTCTCATTTCATATAATTAGAGACCACTAGCCTTCAAATGTTGTTAAAAGTTCAGATTCACAAACACAGTAGTTTCCCCATCAATACATCTGGTGAGCTCCCAGTTGTCTTGCAGTCTTTGACAGCTGTCTTCTTTTTTTCTCTTCTTATGGTATTTTGATAAGGCAAAGGTTTTCTGATAAATTTGAAATACACAGGTAATTGGGTCCTTTGTTTGTTTCAAATAGTTAAAAAGTATTTAGTGTGATTTGGATTTCACATTTAAAGCTTCAATTTTCAGTTTAATAGACCCCCTTAAAAGGATAAATCTGACTTACATATTTTGTGAAAATGTATGTTCTCATTTAATGTCAAATTTTATGCCCCAGTTGGCTACAAACAAATCAAACTATTCTCCTCTGTTTGACTTACTAGGGTACTAGCAGCTAAAATGAGGTGACAAATAAGAGAGGCAAATTCAGTTTTTTCTGAAATTTGAAAAATGACAGTAAGCTTTTTTTATGTTAGGCTAGTTATACAGGGAGTGCAGAATTATTAGGCAAATGAGTATTTTGACCACATCATCCTCTTTATGCATGTTGTCTTACTCCAAGCTGTATAGGCTAAAAAGCCTACTACCAATTAAGCATATTAGGTGATGTGCATCTCTGTAATGAGAAGGGGTGTGGTCTAATGACATCAACACCCTATATCAGGTGTGCATAATTATTAGGCAACTTCCTTTCCTTTGGCAAAATGGGTCATAAGAAGGACTTGACAGGCTCAGAAAAGTCAAAAATAGTGAGATATCTTGCAGAGGGATGCAGCACTCTTAAAATTGCAAAGCTTCTGAAGCGTGATCATCGAACAATCAAGCGTTTAATTCAAAATAGTCAACAGGGTCGCAAGAAGCGTGTGGAAAAACCAAGGCGCAAAATAACTGCCCATGAACTGAGAAAAGTCAAGCGTGCAGCTGCCAAGATGCCACTTGCCACCAGTTTGGCCATATTTCAGAGCTGCAACATCACTGGAGTGCCCAAAAGCACAAGGTGTGCAATACTCAGAGACATGGCCAAGGTAAGAAAGGCTGAAAGACGACCACCACTGAAAAAGACACACAAGCTGAAACGTCAAGACTGGGCCAAGGAATATCTCAAGACTGATTTTTCTAAGGTTTTATGGACTGATGAAATGAGAGTGAGTCTTGATGGGCCAGATGGATGGGCCCGTGGCTGGATTGGTAAAGGGCAGAGAGCTCCAGTCCGACTCAGACGCCAGCAAGGTGGAGGTGGAGTACTGGTTTGGGCTGGTATCATCAAAGATGAGCTTGTGGGGCCTTTTCGGGTTGAGGATGGAGTCAAGCTCAACTCCCAGTCCTACTACCAGTTTCTGGAAGACACCTTCTTCAAGCAGTGGTACAGGAAGAAGTCTGCATCCTTCAAGAAAAACATGATTTTCATGCAGGACAATGCTTCATCACACGCGTCCAAGTACTCCACAGCGTGGCTGGCAAGAAAGGGTATAAAAGAAGAAAATCTAATGACATGGCCTCCTTGTTCACATGATCTGAACCCCATTGAGAACCTGTGGTCCATCATCAAATGTGAGATTTACAAGGAGGGAAAACAGTACACCTCTCTGAACAGTGTCTGGGAGGCTGTGGTTGCTGCTGCACGCAATGTTGATGGTGAACAGATCAAAACACTGACAGAATCCATGGATGGCAGGCTTTTGAGTGTCCTTGCAAAGAAAGGTGGCTATATTGGTCACTGATTTGTTTTTGTTTTGTTTTTGAATGTCAGAAATGTATATTTGTGAATGTTGAGATGTTATATTGGTTTCACTGGTAAAAATAAATAATTGAAATGGGTATATATTTGTTTTTTGTTAAGTTGCCTAATAATTATGCACAGTAATAGTCACCTGCACACACAGATATCCCCCTAAAATAGCTATAACTAAAAACAAACTAAAAACTACTTCCAAAACTATTCAGCTTTGATATTAATGAGTTTTTTGGGTTCATTGAGAACATGGTTGTTGTTCAATAATAAAATTAATCCTCAAAAATACAACTTGCCTAATAATTCTGCACTCCCTGTATAGAATGCACATCTATAACAATTATCTAAACCATGGGTCATCAACTGTGGCCCTCCAGAAGTTTTGGAACTACATTTCCAGTGATGATCAGCCATCATGGGAAATGTATTTCCAAAACCTCTGGAGGTTCACAATTGATGACCCCTGCCCTAAACTATACGATTAATCTATTTCCTTTAAATCTTCACTTATTCCAGCTCTCAATATTGTCCCTATGGTTTCTTATTTCAGTACTTAATATGGGTGTAGCAATTTAATAAGTATACTTCATGTCATCTAGAACCTGATATTAAAAATGAGTTCAAAGTGACATAGATTATATATGGCCATGAGGTTTAAGTCAATATTAGGTCAATTTATTTACAGGATTGTTCCTGGGGGTAAGCAGATACATTTAATCCTAAAGCCCAAATGTATATTTTATATCAATACCCAGTTTGAACTTTTGGGGGTTCATATATTGTTTAAGAGAATGCATTGACCCAGTTTGCTCACAGCTTCCAGTTTAATCAATTATATATTGGCTATACATTTTGATTTAAGTATTCAAGCCAGTGATATAACCTCAGCAAAATGTAGATTACATTTGCTACTATGCTCTAAGGAAAAAACACAAGCGCTACTACCCAATAGAATAATATTTCATTGATTGTTTATGCAATGTCAACTGAATGGAAATTTGAATAGATAAAACTGATGAGGAACATTTGACTTAGAAGAAGATGATTGAGAAAATAAAAAGTAGAGATACATAAATACTATATATATATATATATATATATATATATATATATACAGTGAATATATATATACTGTGTATGTATATATATATATATATATAAAGAGACAGTAAAGTCAAAATTAAACTTAATTGGATTGGCTAGAGCATGACATTTTAAACAACTTTCCATTTTATTTCTGTTATCAATGAGCTATAAACACTATTCAACGATTAGTTGATTTCAGATGAGTCATCTGTCAATCAAATGCGGAAAATGGCGACCAGAGGTTCAGCTATTATCTGTATAGCGTGTATAGTGAAATATCTCTGAAGATAAGTATATACTAACTATTTCATGAATGAAACTCTTATTCATTTTTTTAACTGCTATCGTTTCACTTTAGGTAATCTCTTAAACTTGACATTCACTTTAATTCTTTTGGTATCCTTTTTTAAAGAGCTTAGGAGTGTGCACATGTCTTTAGCCATATGGCAGCAATGTTTGCAACAATGTTTATAGCAATGTTATACATATATGTATAACATTGTTTTAAACATTCTTGCAATCACTATTACCAGATGGCTAAGGACACGTGCATGCTTCTGAGCTCACCAAGTATAGCAAGAGAACTAGGCAAAATTGATCATAGTTGTAAATCCGGAATGTCGTTTAAAATCACATTTGCTATCTGAATATGAATGTTTAATTTTGACTTTACTGTTCCTTTAACTTTAAGAAACCTATGTATTTATGGATGACTGCAGAAGACTATTCAACTAGCAGAATATGTAAAAGTAAAATATATTACACAAAAAAATATATTCACTCATAATGAAGAGATCCATGCCCCTATATCATACTAGCTTTAGTAAATAAAAGCTCATAATATAACAGTGTCATATTAAAAAATGTAACAGGAATAATACTTAAAATAGAAAATGATAAAGTTATCAATGAAACAAATGCTACACACTCTGGTAATGATTTAAATAAACAATTTGTAAACAATTGAAAGCAACTGATAATCAAAATCTCCCTCACCAAAGTATTGCTTTATATTTGTATTGCAGGAATCAAGACCAAATATAAATGTAAGTATTTTTATAATATACTATAATGCTAAGTAATGAAAGGCTAAGCTCATGTATTGGTATATGCACAAAAATAAATATCTTCTAAAAGGAAATATAACATTGAATCATACAATTGCGTTCATAATTGTTACCCAAATGCTGAACCACTTGAAAGTGATACCGCACATGTTAAAAAAAAAAAAAAAAAAGGACTAGAAAATATTACTGTCATCTGCCTGGTGAACACCCAATCAGCACGATCAGTGCTGAGTTCAAACTTTGCTCTATTGTGATCTCATGAGATTTCTCCATGAACTTTTGAGATTTCGTAGTAAACTTCCTTAAACTAAGGTTGGAAATAAAATGAATCTGCCTACACATGCACATTCCCTTGAAATTCCCAGGACAATCATTCTGATTGGATGCTTAAAATCCCTTCACAATGAGATGTGGCTACTGAAGAAATTTTGAGGTAAAATATCTTCCTTGTTGATACAAACATTCATGGTATATTTTCTAGTCAAGTTTCGCGGATATGCTGCATCACTATCAAGTGATTTCAAGTGATCAAGCGTTATAATGTCCCATTAATACATAGATCCTTGATGATATATATAGTTATAGTTTAACAATAATTATGCATAACTAATTATTTTGTTTTGAAGGAAAACCAAGTTTTAAAGAAGACATCTCTAAAATGATGCTTTGTTGATACTGTACACACAAATGCTATTATATGTGCATGTTCACATTGCAGCAAGAACCTTAAAGGGACACTAAACCAACATTTTTTCATGATTCAGATAGAGTATGCAATTTTAAGCAACTTTCTAATTTACTCCTATTATCAATTTTTCCTCGTTCTCTTGCTATCTTTATTTAAAAAACAGGAATGTGATGCATAGGAGCCGGCCCATTTTTGGTTGAGAACCTGGGTTATGCTTGCTTATTGGTGGGTAAATGTAAACCTCCAATAAGCAATCACTATCCATGGTGCCGAACCTAAAATGGTCTGGCTGCTAAGATTTACATTCATGCTTTTAAAATAAAGATAGCAAGAGAACAAAGAAAAATTGATAATAGGAGTAAATTAGAAAGTTGCTTAAAATGTCATGCTCTATCTGAATCATGAAAGAAAAAAAAATGGGGTCAGTGTCCCTTTAAGTGTTGGTTTATCTTGAAATGATTTTTCCATGTATTGCAAAAGTCAAACAAAAATGTGTTCATAATTAGGTTATCAAGCAAAAAAATTAAATAATTACAGGTATAAAACTCAAAGCTCTCTGAATCTCTTTTTAGTCTCCTAAATTAGTTTAGCAAATACACAGAGCCACTACCAATGAATATTTTCTGGGACATAAATGGTCCAAAGACTAGAATAGGTTTATTGCATTGTCCAAAAAGTTTATGCATAGTTAGACATTTCAGTGGTTATTTATGAACTCATAGCAATACAAACAAATACACTTATGGGATATAACTTATGGAATATATATATATATATATTTAAAAAAAATACATAAACAGTAAACTGTGAAACTGTGTTTATAAAAGCTAAGGATAGTTTGAAATAATAATGTAGAATGAAATGATCAATATAGTAGCAGCCGAAATTATTTGATGAAAATCCCAGAATATTCAAGTGACAGTGTTTGTAACACCGCTGGAGAAGGACATATTTTGAAAGACAAAAAATGCAATAAATTTATTTTTCAGAAGATATTTTTTTGGGGGGGATTCTCAAGTAAGGACTGTTGATGACATTTCTGGAACAAGAGCAATTATTTAAAGTGAACAGCAGGTCTATAATTCTGGAAATATCTTTAAAGAAATTAGTTTTATATATATATATATATATAATATATATATATATATAAACATATATATATATATATATATATATATATATATATATATATATATATATATATATATATATATATATATAAAAACATATATATCTACTGGGCATCCCATCATCCAATGACCATGCATACAGCAGTACACAATGCAAAATATGCATTCCTGCTAGTTTCAAATTTCACCTTAACAGTTTTTAATTAATCTTTATTCATATGAAAATAATTTATCACATATTATTGCAATTCTTTCATATCCATGATTATTATACTTAGTTGAACGGGGTTTGTGGAGGTTAACGTATGATCCTAAACTCTGGTATTTTCATACATTTCCAATAAAATAATCTTCAAAACAATCTCCTTCTAACGTAAGTAGTGCACTGTTTAATAGGAATGGTATTTTGACAGTGTGTTATTTTTTTATAATGATATGATAGAAGCTAATAAAATAATTTAATTTATAGCATCTAACTTAAGGCAACAGTTTTGTGTAAGTAAAGAGGGAAAAAAGGAGAGAGAGGAGAGAGAGAGGAGAGAGAGGAGAGAGAGAGGGGAGAGAGAGAGGAGAGAGAGAGGAGAGAGAGAGGAGAGAGAGAGGAGAGAGAGGGCGGAGAGAGAGAGAGAGAGAGGAGAGAGAGGAAGGAGAGAGAGAGGAGAGAGAGGAGAGAGAGAGGAGAGAGAGAGGAGAGAGAGAGAGAGAGAGAGAGAGGAGAGAGAGAGGAGAGAGAGAGGAGAGAGAGAGGAGAGAGAGAGGAGAGAGAGAGGGGAGAGAGAGAGGAGAGAGAGAGGAGAGAGAGAGGGGAGAGAGAGGAGAGAGAGGAGAGAGAGAGAGAGAGAGAGAGCTGAAGGACAAAGCACTCTCTGGTCTTATCAAGTGTACAACACAATTTTATTTACAGTGAGGTTTCAGGGGTTCACCCCTTCATCAGACCAGTCGTTGGTAAGACCAGAGAGTGCTTTGTCCTTCAGCTCTATCTACTACTCTATACATATCCTCCTTATACCCATTTGTATTAAAATTGAATAGTTTCCCCAATATCAACAAAATCAAATGAAAAGTATTAGATAATATGCAACGCGGGTTCTCAAGCAAACACAAATGGACCAATAATGCTCAACCTTTCAAATATATATTGGAAGAAAAAAAAAACTCAGTCCATCATATTACAATATCATAGATAAATGTGTAACATTAAGTTGGGTAATAATAACAACCATTACTATTCAGCTGCCGATTTGGTTAATTCCGAGAACGAGCGCTGAGTCCCACTGGGAGAAAGGTGCTATATAAATACTAGTTATTATTATTACTATATATCCATATGTAATCTGAGTGAGCATATTAAAATTCTTACCTTCCCCATTTAAAATAAGCATTTTCCTACTATTCAAAGTCGGAACTTTTAGGGGTCCTCCCTCTTCATCAGTCTCCAGATGTCTATGAGGATTTTTGTTGATAGATCATTTGATAAACTTTCCTAAAAGATTGTGGTCAACTTAAATGCATCCCCAATAAGTGCAATTTCTACAATACAATACAACACACCATTTCCAGAATGCCTTACTTGAAAAAACTATAACCGCTAGCTCATTCATGCAAGAACAGATAAGCTTTTGACACATAGCAATGTTGCTTTTATTTATATATTGTAATGGTAACATTCTGTATCCTTGTGTAATAGAATCATATGTTGCATCTTTTTGATATCTTTGTTCCGTAAGCATGAATAAAAGAGAAAGAGTTCGTAGGTTTGTAATAAAGGTATAAAAGTGGTATTTTGGAGGACACATTATTCCCTCAAAATGTCTGACTAGTTGTTAATAATCTTCAGCACGGAATTAATTTGGCAAAAATGTTTGAATTAGATTACTTGTTCCTGATTATTTTAGAGTGCAGCATTATTTACACAGATTTGAGATCATTCTGAGGAAATGAGAGACATATATCTAGATAACTGGTAAATAACTGAATATACCAGGTACTTAATCTGGTTATATATCTTTAATGTAAAATAAAAAATAAAAAATTCATGCCTAAGGTAATAAATGTAAACCTCTGCATGTAACATATCTGACTAACAAACTTGTAAGAAAAGAAAAAAAAAAACCTGTTGTGCCAAAACACATCCTAGCATGTTGATACAGGTTTTGCCAAGAAAAATAAAGTAGTGATATTTCTCACCATTAAGTACAGTCATTCTTCAAACACTGCTTAATATTATTGCACAAATACAGTTACAAAGAGGATTGTATACAAGATTTTTGTAACTAGTAAACACCACTCATTCATTCACAATTTCAATGAGAAGACAGGGTGACCATTTCTGTCAGCACACCTGGTCTAAATGCTCTTGTTCTATTATTTGCTTTTGTTCATAATTAAAAAAAAAAAAAAAAAAAAAATGAATAATAATAATTTATTTCTTTGCATTTAGGTAGTCTGCTGCCGAAACTGATGATAAGTCTGATTTCTTATGCCTTGTATCAGACCAATTCTGTGATGTAAACTTTGATACATAGATTTCTATAATTGACTACACATTTTGCTCAGCATTTTATGTGTCCTTTGGGAAACAAACAAACAAAACAAAAAAAAGATAACATTGTGAAATATAATATGTACATTTACTGAACAAAACCCATAACAAAACATGAAGAGCTACAAACATTAAAATACATAGAATGTGCCACAAGTGACATTTAAATACTTTTACGGAATATAGTCTTGTTGTGCAGAACCAATGTCTCTGATTTCTCCAGGAACACAATAATTTAACCCCTACAGTATAACCAATATTACATGTGTGGGATGTGCAGTCAGTTTATACAACAAATAAATAGGGGAAGTGACTATAACCTTTAATGGAATGAGGAAAATACAAATTGTTTCATTCTTGAAAAGCACATGGTTTTTCTCAGAAAAAAACAGCATTTCAAATATTAAAGAGACACAGACATGTAGATCAGAATAGCAATTAATAGAATGAGCTGCACATGTTTTCCTTAACAATGATGTAAATAAAGCTAAAATAATGTAACGTGTGTACAACCTTTTTCAAATGAGGGGTGACAATGGGATATATTTAACTTAGAGGGTTGATGAGATTGTTTTGAAAATATTTAATTATAAAAAAAACATATGCAATAGTAACTTGTTTAACTAGGTACATGTCATATTTCCATTATACAAATATCAGTTGACAATATTTTTTGTGGTATTGAACAGAGCCAAATACAAATCACACTCAAATTTTGGCTGGACAAATTGGAATCTGTATACATTTGCCCCTTAGAGAGAAATTGTACTTTCGCATTATTTAAAGTACAGAAGAGAAAAAAGCAATCCTCCTGTTATAAGCAGGTACAGTACTAATTCTGTGAGCTGTGAAGTACCAGATAAAATACAGCAAAGGAGCTGCATTGTGCCCCCTAGTTATTAGGTTGGGCAATTTTAAAATGTACTCATTTGTTACATCCAGTTCTTAAGATTTACATCATGGTGCATTTTTTTTAAATTAGAGCTCTGTTTTTCTGTAGTTAAATGTGTGTCTGCAGGAAGGAGCCCACACTATACTGCCATTGTGAAGCTCTTCTATCAAATACAATAATCATCATAAAATATGGGACCCATTTGTCGTCATTTTAGCACAATAAAAGTAAAGCACATCATTTTGCTGTATTTTTTCGCTTGTACTAAAAAAAGAATAGAATGTTACAGTTAACACTTTCACTATGTTGCTGTTCTGTTTGTCTGCGTCCCTTTTACTTGTATCTTTTAAAATGAGGTTATTCTTGAGATGTATACATGTTTCCATATGTGTCCTTACCACATGTGAGTATGAGCAACCATGTGAACCATTGTAAAATGGTTTGCTTGACAAGGGAAGCAAAATATATTTAACTGCATATGGGTCAATTCATTTGAATGAAACAAATTAGCATCAAGACACATTATAGCTTAAAATAAACATTAGAATATGTTACAAAAAAAATTAACACATTGTTAAAAATGAACAGCAAATGGAGAAACACAGAGACAAGGTATATATCTCTAGAATGTTTTAAATTAGAAATAAATGACTAGTAGAATACATAAACCAGTTTTCTCTGGAGGAAATAAACAGGATATACAAAAACAGAAATATCTCCTACTATATTTTTAATAAAATATTGGTTCAATCCCATTCATTAATTTCTTTATTTTTCAATGTAATGGTGCTGGTATGCTTTACATGCCTCACTCAGGCACTGATAATTATTTTATTTAACTTACATTGTACTCGCTTTGTATAAAACTCCCCAACTATAACAGTTTTCACAAAACCATGTGATGAACGTAGGGTGTAGCTAGACATACCGCACTAAATCCATACATCCTCTTACCCCCTTATTATATATCGGGCCACATCAGCCTTTAGGAAATCCAGTCCTGTCTGGGGAGACCAAAATACGAACAAGAAAAGGCAATACCTTTTTATCTGATATCACATCATTAGCTGAACCTTTATTTTGGCATCAATGCTTTGGTCACACAATACTGACTGTGAATCCAGGTGCTTTACTGTAAACACCTAGATATACAAGGTAGGTCTGTTGTAGTTTTTTTTTTATTATTATTTGTTTCTTTTTTGAAGTTCCAACCAAACAGTTTATCATTTCCCCCATTGGAGAAAGACCGAGGGGCAAAAAAGAGTGAGAAAAAGAGGTGGCTTTTTATTATTAATATGAAAAATCTAGAAGTCTAAAAGGAATAGGGAACTTTTGCCGCAGCCTATTCACCCCTTGAGTGTACACGTTCTGCAGCAAAGTTGCTGAAGTACTTTCCGTTGGCACAAATTGTTCTTTTTTACTAGCATACAGAAACCTCCCTCTGCCCAGGATTCTTCCGTTGCTTTCCATAGGTTGACAGTGGGAAGAAGCAGAAACATGAAGATTTTGAAGAAAACGTGGACAATGGAGTAAGATTTGATTGGTAAGAACAGGTAGATTGGATGGTAGAGACCATTCAGCAGCAGGAAGCAAGGAAATTTGGTCCATCAAAGGGAAAGTTGATTCAACAATTTTGTTTTTCAACAGGAAGGAACATAATGGTCCGACAGTAAGTGATTGGTATCCATTGATGTAAAAAGGATGAAGAAAAAAAAAGTAGAAAATTAGAAAAGAACAAAAAGAAATTTTGATAAATATATCACAGTGATTTATATACATGAGATTGAAATGTATAATCATAAAGGAAACAGATATTTTTCAGGACAGAAATAATTATAATAAACAGTTTCATTTGTAAAATTTTAAGTAATGAAGGCAACTAAAAAGTTTTTTTTTTGTTATAAAGTCACATGTAAAGGCAAAATGAAAAAAAAAAACAAAAAAACTTTCCAATTCACTCATTACTGTATTGTTTCAAACTTTCCTCCTTTCCAAGAGAGCTTACTCAGGTAGGCTCAAAAACTTGCACATGTCTTCAGCACTATATCATAACAGTATTTGCAACAATGTTGTACATATTCTGCTCAGGCATATACTCACTCCAGAGCTTTTACCTCATAATGAAAAATGCATTGTTAAAGGGCCCTTATATTGATAAAATAAAATGCTCTAATTTATTATAACATGTCAATTTATCACTAGCAGCACTGCAACACTATGTGTTCCCAAATGGTTTAAACATACAGGTAAATTACTGCTTTGGAGCCACAGAGCACAGCTGGTCCCAAGCGGAAACTCTGCTGATTCAATTCACAACCCAGCTGTGTGACTAGTGATGCCGATTGGATCAGTAGCAGTGTCCGTTCAGAGCCAGTAGTTCTCTGCTGCTCCTGAGCAGTATTTCACCTATGTGTTTAACATGTTGTGGGGGTTCAACACATAGCGAAGCAATGTTGGTAGTGATAAAATAATATGCTCTAATGAATAAGAGCATTTTATTTTATCTCTATAATCACACTTTAAAAAATATAGGGCTAGATTATGAGTAGAGCGCAAACATTTATGCCCGATCGATAAGGAGTATATATCGTGACGGTTTGCACTCATCGTGTATACCGCTCATATTATGAGTTGAAATTAAACACGATTGCTTGAGCGCAATCACAATTTGTGCTAGAATGATTACCGTGACTTCAGAGCTCTGGTTACCTGTTTTGCAAAACTAAAAAATCTCACAAAACACATCAAAAATACATTACAAAGTACAGTTACAATATAAGTAAAGAATAAAGGTTTAGGGTTTATTGAGCACTCTTTCCTAGTCTAAGTAGTAAGGAATTAAAAAATAACTTTTATTAATTAAATGCAAAAATGAGGAAACAACCTCTATATAATAAATGAAACCCCACCAACCAAAGTAATAATCAGGTGAGATAAAAAGCGCATGCATTCACCCCCCTGTTTCCTGGCCGATCGCTGCAGTCGTCGGCATCAGGTGCCAGGGGTGAATAAACATGCAATATCACTAATAGAATACACAAACTAGTTTCAGCCCAAGAAGTGGCCTTTTTCAATGTGAATAGTAACAAGCAGAAGCCCCAAATGCCATCCTTTTAAATACAGGCATATTGCCTGCTATTCACCAATCATGATGCAGGAAACAGGGGGGTGAATGCATGCGCTTTTTATCTCACTTGATTATTACTTTGGTTGATGGGGTTTCATTTATTATATAGAGGTTGTTTTCTCATTTTTACATTTAATTATTAAAAGTTATTTTTTAATTCCTTTCTACTTAGATTAGGAAAGAGTGCTCAATAAACCCTAAACCTTTATTCTTTACTTATATTGTTAAATCCTTTTTTAAGGGGCAGCACTGGACTGTTACATTTAGCTCAGTCTTTTTTCCAGGGTCACTGGGTCCTAATGCCAGTACCATTTTCATATTATTAAAGTACAGTTACAATCATAATAAAACTATCTAATAAAAAATTATCACAAAAATATTGCATACAAAAGTTATAAGGGCTCAAAGATATGAGGTCTCAGGGCTTTAACATAGTGATACATACATATACAACTCTAAAGATATGTGTACATATGTATTTATATGTGTATATATGTATTTACAGACATATATACATATATAAACACATAAATACATATGTACACACATAAGATATATATATATATATATATATATATAAGTGCATTAGAGCCCCTTGCCGTTAAGTAGATGAAAAAATGTTAAAAGCATTTTTATGCAATATTCATTTTTAATAAAGGTTTTAATTGCGTATTTACTGTAAATATTTCACATTCCAATGTTCTGTACATAGCAGAATATGTTCTATGTATTTCTAAATAGATATTCCTATATACATCTGTATATATCTATACCTATATACACTGTGTGCAGAATTATTAGGCAAATGAGTATTTTGACCACATCATCCTCTTTATGCATGTTGTCTTACTCCAAGCTGTATAGGCTCGAAAGCCTGCTACCAATTAAGCATATTAGGTGATGTGCATCTCTGTAATGAGAAGGGGTGTGGTCTAATGACATCAACACCCTATATCAGGTGTGCATAATTATTAGGCAACTTCCTTTCCTTTGGCAAAATGGGTCAAAAGAAGGACTTGACAGGCTCAGAAAAGTAAAAAATAGTGAGATATCTTGCAGAGGGCTGCAGCACTCTTAAAATTGCAAAGCTTCTGAAGCGTGATCATCGAACAATCAAGCGTTTCATTCAAAATAGTCAACAGGGTCGCAAGAAGCGTGTGGAAAAACCAAGGCGCAAAATAACTGCCCATGAACTGAGAAAAGTCAAGCGTGCAGCTGCCAAGATGCCACTTGCCACCAGTTTGGCCATATTTCAGAGCTGCAACATCACTGGAGTGCCCAAAAGCACAAGGTGTGCAATACTCAGAGACATGGCCAAGGTAAGAAAGGCTGAAAGACGACCACCACTGAACAAGACACACAAGCTGAAACGTCAAGACTGGGCCAAGAAATATCTCAAGACTGATTTTTCTAAGGTTTTATGGACTGATGAAATGAGAGTGAGTCTTGAAGGGCCAGATGGATGGGCCCGTGGCTGGATTGGTAAAGGGCAGAGAGCTCCAGTCCGACTCAGACGCCAGCAAGGTGGAGGTGGAGTACTGGTTTGGGCTGGTATCATAAAAGATGAGCTTGTGGGGCCTTTTCGGGTTGAGGATGGAGTCAAGCTCAACTCCCAGTCCTACTGCCAGTTTCTGGAAGACACCTTCTTCAAGCAGTGGTGCAGGAAGAAGTCTGCATCCTTCAAGAAAAACATGATTTTCATGCAGGACAATGCTCCATCACACGCGTCCAAGTACTCCACAGCGTGGCTGGCAAGAAAGGGTATAAAAGAAGAAAATCTAATGACATGGCCTCCTTGTTCACCTGATCTGAACCCCATTGAGAACCTATGGTCCATCATCAAATGTGAGATTTACAAGGAGGGAAAACAGTACACCTCTCTGAACAGTGTCTGGGAGGCTGTGGTTGCTGCTGCACGCAATGTTGATGGTGAACAGATCAAAACACTGACAGAATCCATGGATGGCAGGCTTTTGAGTGTCCTTGCAAAGAAAGGTGGCTATATTGTCACTGATTTGTTTTTGTTTTGTTTTTGAATGTCAGAAATGTATATTTGTGAATGTTGAGATGTTATATTGGTTTCACTGGTAAAAATAAATAATTGAAATGGGTATATATTTGTTTTTTGTTAAGTTGCCTAATAATTATGCACAGTAATAGTCACCTGCACACACAGATATCCCCCTAAAATAGCTATAACTAAAAACAAACTAAAAACTACTTCCAAAACTATTCAGCTTTGATATTAATGAGTTTTTTGGGTTCATTGAGAACATGGTTGTTGTTCAATAATAAAATTAAGCCTCAAAAATACAACTTGCCTAATAATTCTGCACTCCCTGTATAATTATATATATATATATATATATATATATATATATAGATATATATTGTACCAAAATACATTCACATACAGAAAAATATATTTTTGAAAAAATAGAACATATTTTTCTATGTGCAGAACATTGCAATGTAAAATATTCATATTCTCATGTTTGGTTAATGCAAATGAGTATATGTGATCGGGTTTGCAAGAAAGTGGGGCGTTAGGTTTTTCCTCCATTGACCTCTAGGGGGAATACATGAACGCGCACACTATATTCTAACTTTGGAATTTTTGCACTCGTCCGGGTTAGTGCGACAGCAAAAACATTTTACTTTCAAGCTATGAGCGCAACCCTGACGAGCACAAATATTTTACTTTTAGCTCATTTAATGCTCAAGCGGGAGCGTTATTTTGCATTCCACTCGTAATCTGGCCCATAATGGATCATAATACATTTAATCAAAATCCCTTTATTCACAGTGTAAAGTGGTTAAACACATAGTTAAAGGGATATGATATTTTGTCTTGCAACAGATTATCATATAAACCACATGTGATATGATAATACATTACCGTCTTATTTAATTTATCTCTTTTCCAATTCAAAACCTGGAGGAGCCAGTCTAGAGTTGTTAATGGAGTAGACAAAGCTTACCACTGTAATTGTGTTAGCAAAACATACATTCTTTTGCAGTATGTTAGTTTGCAACATCTTCCTGATAGGGACAAGGTTAGCCTTATGAAGTTTGAAGTGCAAAGTCACAGAATAGGAATACCCAAAAAAATTAAAGTAGAATTACAGAAAAGGTGGATGCATAAATAAAGCATATAGTAAGTTTTTTTTTTAAGTATGCATAAAAAACACTTTATATTACAATCACAACGTGTTTTATGTCCCTGTAAAGATTCTCACTCAGTTAAGATATGAACATTTGTCGCTCTGGTTGGGTCACTAACAATATCATTCTCAGGAGTGACACAAATTTTTTATTTACTACTTTAACTATGTGTTTAACACATATTTCATGAGTTAAACAAACAGTGGAAAAGTGGGATTTATTTCATGTATTTTTTTTTTACTTGTATGTCCCTTTAATGGCAATATGTATAAGGTTTATTGTTTAGCAAGGAAAGGGTAAACTGTAAAACAAAAGCTGTTAGAATATAATGCATCTATCCAAACAGCTTTGACAATTACTTTTAGCACCACAAAGGAAATACAAATATTCTTCTTTTACACTCTATAAATAAAGTTGGTGTGAAGTTTTTTTCTTTTTTTTTTTATACTCCAAAATGCAAACCTTGTTCTGCAGTCACTATACAGAAAAACATTTCAAGGAAAGAATGTCATTGGGATAAAAAGAAGAGAAATTGTATAGCAACACTGATATGCATCATTTCCTCACTGGGATAAACTGAAGGAAAAACTACCGAGAAATATTTCATCAGATAAAAATAAAAAGTTATTGATGTGACATTAATCTTCACACACATGAATATTACAGTCTTTCTTGAATTTACAGACAAGCACAGAAATAACCTTCATCACAGTCTTTGCAATAATATTAAACCTTTTAGATTTGTGTAAATTACTGCAATATATTCTTTATTTATTTTTCATAGTTGTTTAAAATTATACTTTTGTATATTTTTTTAAACATCTCTAAAACATTTTCATACTCTGTTCATATATTGCTTACTATCAGATGTGGGTTATTTATACTGTAGATTTAAACACCTAATTTCAGTTTATGAACTAAATTAGAAAGAATACTGCTATGGAATCATTGTAAACTCAGAGATTACCCAAGTTAAAAACAGAAGTATCCAAAAAAATATCACCGGACCATAATAATATTTAAGGGACATGAAACCAAATTTTTTTCCTTTCATGATTCAGAAAGAGCATGCAACTTTAAACAACTTTCCAATTTACTTCTATTTTCTAATTTGCTTCATTTTCATGATATGCTTTGTTGAAAATCATATCTACATAGGCTCAGGAGCTGATTGGTGGCTGCACATAGATGCCTCATGTTATTGGTTAACCTATGAGCATTGCTATTTCTTCAACAAAGGATACCAAAAGAATGAGGCAAATTAGAAAATAGAAGTAAATTGGAAAGTTGTTTAAAATAGTATGCTCTATCTGAATCATGAAAGAACATTTTTGAGTTTCACGTCCCTTTAATATTTGGTCAAATCTGACTAAACCCTTGAATTAGGGCACCGATGGCACATTAAAAAAAGGACCTGGTGCATTGATTTTTGAGCCCTGAAGTTAACTAAGGGGCTTTAGGCGATGTGCTGGGGCTCCACCAAAATTAAACTGTGCTATGGTCACCATGTGAGGCCCCTCATATTTTCAATAGATTAAGCATGGGAACTATAATCCCCAGAATGCTCTGAGGGCCAAGCTTGGTTGATCTCTCCTCGTTGTGTGCAGTTGAGGTACAGTGAAGAGAGCTTGCAGCAAATATGTTTTCAGCTATTCCTCTTGCTGCTCTTTTTACTATATACAGTATATATATATATATATTTTAATTTCTTTATTATTGCATCTATTTGCACAAATTACATTATTGCACATATTTATAGTGGATTTCACATAATTGTATCTTCTCTTCCCCCCCCCCCCAACAGACAGCATTATTGCACATATGTATAATTAGTAGATTTCATAAAAATGATGTGCTTTAGTGTGCATTCATTCTATAAGTAACTACAATGATATTGACACCTTTTACATCAAGAAAAATACCATGTATATTTTTTATAATTGGCAAAAAATAAATAAAAATGTAATAGGTTAATCTATTTAATCATTTTTTCATTTAATAATCTCTCCCCATCCTAGATTATAGCATTTATATGATCACACAGGTCTTGCAGAAATCACTATCATGTGTCTAGATCTACTTAAAAGCAAATTAACAGAAATATCTCCTAGTTCCTCTTTTATCTTTTGCAGTTGAATATTTGTCAAAGACATGGGAATCAAGGCACTGTCAATGTTTCTCCATACTGTTTGAAATATCTAGGTTACTGTCGGTAAATGTGGTGATACAAATAAAGTTATATTCAGAAAGGCAAAATAATGTTTAAGAATGTAATAAAAATGTTGATCATCATATTTATGACATTATGATAAATAAAAAAAAATCAATTTCATATAAATGACCCAATCCACATGATGGAGAACAATGGTCACTTCGATATATTGAATAATTTTGGCATTAAACATTTCAAGTCATATGACCAATATCATAAATTGGTGCATTCTCCTGTATGTACAAACTGTGTTGAGGCTCATCTTTGGTTCAATCTGTTTAAAATTGCTGGGGACATCAATCATAAAATTTCTAATACTGCTTCAAGTCACAAAATGGAAACATTCTGTTTGAAATAAAAACAAGCGTACGGGTTTATGTGCCCTTCCGTCAGTAGCCAACAGTTTGTATTAAGTTCACCATTTATTTTACAGCAAAAGCTTGTCATAAACTGCTAATAAAATAAATCACCACAAGACTTTGTGAAGGACAGTGTCGTTACAAAAGTTTTAGTCTTACAAATAAACAACAGCTATAAACCATAAATCTTACATCAGAGCAATTCCTGACACATTCTGCAAACCAAATGCACTCTGGGCCTAGTGGCTATAATCCTGCTTGACACAAAAGCCCTAGAATAATCTCAGTGCATTATATAAAAATGAATTCAATATATATTACAACAGCTCTACAGACATATGCATTTGAAAAACAGAATTCATTAAATATTAGTTCTAGTAGAAATATCTATTCGCAGTACCTCATTTTTATTTATATATACGTTTACATGAGTAGTTGAAAGTGATGTGATTTTTAAAAAATGTGTGACATTAAATCGGATAATTTGTCAATGTTTGTCATAGTTTAAGCAAACTATCAGTTTTTTTGTGTCAAACATCACACTTTCCATTTTTTTTGCCTGAATTCGACTTTTCGTTCTTATGTTAAAAGGGCATTAAAGTTATCTTTTTTTCTGTTGCAACTAGAATTGTTTTTTATAAATAGATGTGCTTCTCTCTCACAAACCAATACTGCACAAACATGCATTTCGTGTTTGTTTCACAATAACAATAAACAGCTTTTCTAATGCAAGAAAAAAAATTGTCATGCGCTTAAATTGTGTTCCCTTATAAAAAATGTAGCAATATCACACGTATAACCATCTTTCAAAATGGTTCTGATTTCCATTTCTACTGTACACATCTGTATATGTTTTCTAATTATTACTGAAACACAGTTGCTTAATCATTCACTTACCATCTTTACAGACCATCCCTACTACACAGACGTTGCCCTCTAATACGTAACCGTCTGGACAGCTTGTACAGTTTCTGTCACCCGGACCCGAGCATGCTAAGCAACTGGCATCACATCTATAAGACATTATACAAATGTTATGAGCTGAAAACATTTCTAACAATCAAGTTACTATCTTGCTGATCGCTCTACATGTAAACTAAAATTTGTGCAGTAAATTTCTTTGTCCTTCATTTATTATCCTCAATAAAACCAAATCTTCACAGTAATTTATCTCTTTTGTGCTACGCTAATTGTAGTCTCAAAAGCACCGTGAGCAGAAAAAAACAATGAGCTTCTTGATGTCTCAAAACGCTGGATAGCTGGGATGGTAAAAACAACCACACACATCAGTTACACTGAAATCACCAGTTTTTCTGCTGATTGCTGTTAAAATTATTGCTTGCAAACATGCCCAGATTTGATAAAACCATTTACTGTTTTGCTTGCCTGGATAAGGACAAAAATGGAGGACAAAGAAACATACTTCTCTTAAAAAAATAAGCTGTAAAATTGCTGATATACTGTATATGCTTTTGGGATTTATCCTTTTATTATTATTATTATTTGATTTTGAAAAATGCTATCAGTCTACAAATAGCAGGCAAAATAGCAACACATATAAATTATTAAATCTCAATTGAATGGTCACATACTGTATATTCCAATAATGCTATAAATTAATTGCAGGTTTACAACATTTTGAGTAACATTTGAAATTTGTAGTTATGATAATAATAACGTGAACCGTTTCTATTTAATATTGTTTTACTTTCCTGCAAATGGCTAAAATACGAGAAAATAATATGACAAATATGAATTTTTATCGTATTAAAAAAACCTATCTATATTATTAATAAAGATATATAGGAAACTGTGTACAGTTTGTTTTTCCTCCTGATCTTCCTTCTGTCAAATTACTGTATGGTCTTCTTTCAACATTGACAATGTGTGCAGGTATAAAATGATGAAATTGAAAGTACAAATCGCTACAATCCTCCTTATGCAATTGATGATAGCTACCCGATGTATTTTATATTGATGTGGGTAGCTGGCTTAATGATGTATTTCCTGCAGAACCATGTATTAAGATGCAATGTTTTCTGCTTTGTATTTTTATTCATTTTTAAACCAGAATACTGAAGTTTTTGTTCTACTGTGCACTAATACAGAATATATTAAATTAACTTTGATAAAAAAATATATTAAAACAAATCAAAAGAAGGCGCCCATAGCGTAGTATATTCTTAGACAACACAATGTAGTAAATGTGTATATAAATTTTCACTCTCGAAAAAATCCATTACTCAAAACTATTGGATCCATCCACATCAGCCAGCCGAGGAGAAGGAGACCTCTAACCTGGTTCCTGATATGGGAGGCGAGTTAGCCAGACTACTCTTGAATATCTGGCCTGCGATTATAGCACTTCAAAGTGCTTCATAAAATGCGAGTGAAATTTATATACGCATTTACTACTTCGTGTTGTCTAAGAATATACTATGCTATGGGCGCCTTCTTTTGATTTTTTTTTTAATAGGATTACAGAGAAGTGACTGGCCATTTCACTCGAGAAGAGCTGCCTGTCCACCTTTTACCATTCCCTTGTGGTTTGATCATCCTATATCAGATCTTTTGGGGAACATAAGGGGCATATGAGAACCAAATCCAGTGACTTTATACCAATATTTATCACATAGATACACAAGTCTGTATTGATCAGCAATTGGACATTTTATGTGATATATTTATATTCCTGTACCAATACGCGTGTACCAACATTTAGTAATATTGATTATAGTGTTTTTGCATTTGTTTTATTTATTAGTTTTTACATTTTGAACACATACTGGTACAATTTACTACCCCACTTAAAGGGACACTGAACCCAATTTTTTTCTTTCGTGATTCAGATAGAGCATGCAATTTCAAGTAACTTTCTAATTTACTCCTATTATTAATTTTTCTTCATTCACTTGCTATCTTTATTTGAAAACAAAGGCATCTAAGCTTCTTTTTTGGTTCAGGCTCTGGACAGCACTTTTTTATTGGTGGATGAATTTATCCACCAATCAGCAAGAATAACCCAGGTTATTCACTAAAAATGGGCTGGCATCTAAACTTACATTCTTGCATTTCAAATAAAGATACCAAGAGAATGAAGAAAATGTGATAATAGGAGTAAATTAGAAAGTTGCTTAAAATTGCATGCTCTATCTGAATCACAAATGAAAAAATTTGGGTTCAGTGTCCCTTTAATGGGTCACTAAATTCAAAATTAAACTTTCAAGATTCAGACACAACATATTATTAAAGGGACAACCTAGTCTAAATTAAACTTTCATGATTCAGGATAAGGCATGCAAGATACCTAAGATGGTGGTGAGGAGAGTGGGTGGCGAGAGGGCTGTTTGGGAGGGATCAGGTAGGGAAATATTGCATAATGGACCAAGATCAATACCTTGGGTTGTCAATTTAAACAAAATATATAGTTTGGATAGGTAAATAAAAAAAAAAATCTATTTTTGTTTAAATAGATTGATAGCAAAAATGCTAAAACTTCTCTAGTATTTTGGACATTTTTTTCTGAAATTCCCAGTAGGGAAGACTGAATAAACTTTGGTAAAAATGTTTTTTTTTTTTTTATGAAACAGGCAAAATCTGTTTAGATCAACTGTATATTTATCTGTTATATGACAGGAAACATTTCTATCAGGAAGTAAGAGAGAAAAGCCTAGGGAAGCTACTATATAAGTAAGTATTCTTTATTTGTACATTTCTATGCTAAAAGGCAAACACTCAGATAGCTTGACCTTATTATTATCAAGTAATTTGAGGTGTTACCAGCTTAGTCTTCTATTCATTTTCATTGAGAAAAGCCATAACGCTGACATAGCCAGAGGCAAAAACAAAAAAAATAATATTCTCAATGCAATGGCTGTGGTATAATTTATCACAAATGCAACAGTATTTGCTCTGATTATTAGCAAGTGACCCTAGATATTCTGCACAGTGCGGCAGCTTACCTTTTACAGGTTTTATATCCATTTGTCTTGGATTGAGCAAAATAGTACCCAGTACTACATGTTACAACACATTTCCCATCTTCATATAAACTGAATTCTGTACAGTTTATACAGTTATCTATTCCAGGACCTAAAGGAAATAGAAAAATACAAATATACATTACTACTACTACAGCTCTTTATAATTGAATACCAATCTAGTACATGTGCCTAGTGAAATAATTTGACAATTGTAGAATTATTCTATATACTTTGGTTGAATTAATATTTTAGTAACGGTAGTAATAGTCTAGGAGCATTATGCAGGTGATAGTAAAAATCCTGTGTTTTAAAACAAAATAAAAACTAGAAAATAGTCAAATACATGTTGAAATGTATCACTAAAACAAACTGAATGCACTGTGACATTACATAATCTTTGCACTTATTAACCATTTGCTAAACTTTGTAACATTACTTTGCAGTACATGATATATCGTTAATTCAGAAAACATACAGCAACTTGGGCTTTAAAATAGTCTATAAAATCAATAAAAACCATTTGGCTTGGTACATTTCTATTATGTGATCAATGTATTAGATGAACACAACCAGAGTTATCCAGTTATCAAGTAGCACAGAGAGTTCAGAGATTCAGTATCTGATGGAACAAAGATGAATTATTCAAGTGCTGTCTGCAGGCCATGAAGACTTAGGCCTAGATTTGGAGTTCGGCGGTAAAAGGGCTGTTAACGCTCCGCGGGCTTTTTTCTGGCCGCACCATAAATTTAACTCTGGTATCGAGAGTTAAAACAAATGCTGCGTTAGGCTCCAAAAAAGGAGCGTAGAGCATTTTTACCGCAAAAGCAACTCTCGATACCAGAGTTGCTTACGGACGCGGCCGGCCTCAAAAACGTGCTCGTGCACGATTCTCCCATAGGAAACAATGGGACTGTTTGAGCTGAAAAAAAACCTAACACCTGCAAAAAAGCAGCGTTCAGCTCCTAACGCAGCCCCATTGATTCCTATGGGGAAACACTTCCTACGTCTGCACCTAACACCCTAACATGTACCCCGAGTCTAAACACCCCTAATCTTACACTTATTAACCCCTAATCTGCCGCCCCCGCTATCGCTGACCCCTGCATATTTTTTTTAACCCCTAATCTGCCGCTCCGTAAAACGCCGCCACCTACGTTATCCCTATGTACCCCTAATCTGCTGCCCTAACATCGCCGACCCCTATGTTATATTTATTAACCCCTAATCTGCCCCCCACAACGTCGCCGACACCTACCTACACTTATTAACCCCTAATCTGCCGAGCGGACCTGAGCGCTACTATAATAAAGTTATTAACCCCTAATCCGCCTCACTAACCCTATCATAAATAGTATTAACCCCTAATCTGCCCTCCCTAACATCGCCGACACCTACCTTCAATTATTAACCCCTAAACTTCCGATCGGAGCTCACCGCTATTCTAATAAATGTATTAACCCCTAAAGCTAAGTCTAACCCTAACACTAACACCCCCCTAAGTTAAATATAATTTTTATCTAACGAAATTAATTAACTCTTATTAAATAAATTATTCCTATTTAAAGCTAAATACTTACCTGTAAAATAAATCCTAATATAGCTACAATATAAATTATAATTATATTATAGCTATTTTAGGATTAATATTTATTTTACAGGCAACTTTGTAATTATTTTAACCAGGTACAATAGCTATTAAATAGTTAAGAACTATTTAATAGTTACCTAGTTAAAATAATAACAAATTTACCTGTAAAATAAATCCTAACCTAAGTTATAATTAAACCTAACACTACCCTATCAATAAAATAATTAAATAAACTACCTACAATTACCTACAATTAACCTAACACTACACTATCAATAAATTAAATAAACACAATTCCTACAAATAAATACAATTAAATAAACTAGCTAAAGTACAAAAAATAAAAAAGAACTAAGTTACAGAAAATAAAAAAATATTTACAAACATAAGAAAAATATTACAACAATTTTAAACTAATTACACCTACTCTAAGCCCCCTAATAAAATAACAAAGCCCCCCAAAATAAAAAATTCCCTACCCTATTCTAAATTAAAAAAGTTACAAGCTCTTTTACCTTACCAGCCCTGAACAGGGCCCTTTGCGGGGCATGCCCCAAGAATTTCAGCTCTTTTGCCTGTAAAAGAATAAATACAATACCCCCCCCCCCAACATTACAACCCACCACCCACATACCCCTAATCTAACCCAAACCCCCCTTAAATAAACCTAACACTAAGCCCCTGAAGATCTTCCTACCTTGTCTTCACCATCCAGGTATCACCGATCCGTCCTGGCTCCAAGATCTTCATCCAACCCAAGCGGGGGTTGGCGATCCATAATCCGGTCCAGAAGAGGCTCCAAAGTCTTCCTCCTATCCGGCAAGAAGAGGACATCCGGACCGGCAAACATCTTCTCCAAGCGGCATCTTCGATGTTCTTCCATCCGGTGCGGAGCGGGTCCATCTTGAAGCAGGCGACGCGGATCCATCCTCTTCTTCCGATGTCTCCCGACTAATGACGGTTCCTTTAAGGGACGTCATCCAAGATGGCGTCCCTCGAATTCCGATTGGCTGATAGGATTCTATCAGCCAATCGGAATTAAGGTAGGAATTTTCTGATTGGCTGATGGAATCAGCCAATCAGAATCAAGTTCAATCCGATTGGCCGATCCCATCAGCCAATCAGATTGAGCTCGCATTCTATTGGCTGATCGGAACAGCCAATAGAATGCGAGCTCAATCTGATTGGCTGATTGGATCAGCCAATCGGATTGAACTTGATTCTGATTGGCTGATTCCATCAGCCAATCAGAAAATTCCTACCTTAATTCCGATTGGCTGATAGAATCCTATCAGCCAATCGGAATTCGAGGGACGCCATCTTGGATGACGTCCCTTAAAGGAACCGTCATTAGTCGGGAGACATCGGAAGAAGAGGATGGATCCGCGTCGCCTGCTTCAAGATGGACCCGCTCCGCACCGGATGGAAGAACATCGAAGATGCCGCTTGGAGAAGATGTTTGCCGGTCCGGATGTCCTCTTCTTGCCGGATAGGAGGAAGACTTTGGAGCCTCTTCTGGACCGGATTATGGATCGCCAACCCCCGCTTGGGTTGGATGAAGATCTTGGAGCCAGGACGGATCGGTGATACCTGGATGGTGAAGACAAGGTAGGAAGATCTTCAGGGGCTTAGTGTTAGGTTTATTTAAGGGGGGTTTGGGTTAGATTAGGGGTATGTGGGTGGTGGGTTGTAATGTTGGGGGGGGTATTGTATTTATTCTTTTACAGGCAAAAGAGCTGAAATTCTTGGGGCATGCCCCGCAAAGGGCCCTGTTCAGGGCTGGTAAGGTAAAAGAGCTTGTAACTTTTTTAATTTAGAATAGGGTAGGGAATTTTTTATTTTGGGGGGCTTTGTTATTTTATTAGGGGGCTTAGAGTAGGTGTAATTAGTTTAAAATTGTTGTAATATTTTTCTTATGTTTGTAAATATTTTTTTATTTTCTGTAACTTAGTTCTTTTTTATTTTTTGTACTTTAGCTAGTTTATTTAATTGTATTTATTTGTAGGAATTGTGTTTATTTAATTTATTGATAGTGTAGTGTTAGGTTAATTGTAGGTAATTGTAGGTAGTTTATTTAATTATTTTATTGATAGGGTAGTGTTAGGTTTAATTATAACTTAGGTTAGGATTTATTTTACAGGTAAATTTGTTATTATTTTAACTAGGTAACTATTAAATAGTTCTTAACTATTTAATAGCTATTGTACCTGGTTAAAATAATTACAAAGTTGCCTGTAAAATAAATATTAATCCTAAAATAGCTATAATATAATTATAATTTATATTGTAGCTATATTAGGATTTATTTTACAGGTAAGTATTTAGCTTTAAATAGGAATAATTTATTTAATAAGAGTTAATTAATTTCGTTAGATAAAAATTATATTTAACTTAGGGGGGTGTTAGTGTTAGGGTTAGACTTAGCTTTAGGGGTTAATCCATTTATTAGAATAGCGGTGAGCTCCGATCGGAAGTTTAGGGGTTAATAATTGAAGTTAGGTGTTGGCGATGTTAGGGAGGGCAGATTAGGGGTTAATACTATTTATGATCGGGTTAGTGAGGCGGATTAGGGGTTAATAACTTTATTATAGTAGCGCTCAGGTCCGCTCGGCAGATTAGGGGTTAATAAGTGTAGGCAGGTGTCGGCGACGTTGAGGGGGGCAGATTAGGGGTTAATAAATATAATATAGGGGTCGGCGGTGTTAGGGGCAGCAGATTAGGGGTACATAGGGATAACGTAGGTGGCGGCGATTTGCGGTCGGAAGATTAGGGGTTAATTATTGTAAGTAGCTGGCGGCGACGTTGTGGGGGGCAGGTTAGGGGTGAATAAATATAATACAGGGGTCGGCGGGGTTAGGGGCAGCAGATTAGGGGTACATAAGTATAACGTAGGTGGCGGTCGGCAGATTAGGGGTTAAAAATTTTAATCGAGTGGCGGCGGTGTGGGGGGACCTCGGTTTAGGGGTACATAGGTAGTTTATGGGTGTTAGTGTACTTTAGGGTACAGTAGTTAAGAGCCTTATAAACCGGCGTTAGCCAGAAAGCTCTTAACTCCTGCTATTTTCAGGCGGCTGGAATCTTGTCGTTAGAGCTCTAACGCTCACTGCAGAAACGACTCTAAATACCAGCGTTAGAAAGATCCCATTGAAAAGATAGGCTACGCAAATGGCGTAGGGGGATCTGCGGTATGGAAAAGTCGCGGCTGAAAAGTGAGCGTTAGACCCTTTAATCACTGACTCCAAATACCAGCGGGCGGCCAAAACCAGCGTTAGGAGCCTCTAACGCTGGTTTTGACGGCTACCGCCGAACTCTAAATCTAGGCCTAAGTATGGACACCCCGGTAGTAAACATCAGTAAAACAGAAAGCATAATATAATTCATTGATTCCACGCTTGGAAGGAAATTTTGTGACTCAGAAGACAGATGCGCAACCAAACTGAAATATTAACTTACCATGCGTATCCTGAGTTTGTGTGTTTATCTATCTATCTAGCTACACATAGATAGATAAATGATAGATAGGTTTATATCTATCTATATCTACGCACAAGTGTGTATATATAATTTGGGTTCTAATCAACGCATTTAATAGCAACTCATTAAAATGTCTCACAACCTATGAAAAAAAAACTTCAAATGCCAAGACCACCTTGGCTACAAGAACTGTGAATGACATTATGTTGCACTAAATAACTTGTAAATCCAAGCTAAGGTTAAGAAAACTAGGTCTGTTGCAAAAGCAGCTTTCTTGGTAATTTCCCCCAAGAATAGGTGTGTATTTAACACATGTCATGGAATGGAATTACAATTACTGGTCCCAGCTGCAATGATAGGATTAGGAAATTGGGAGAAATGAGGCAAAGGTCATTTAGGAAATGAGATACTTACAAATGAAAACAATGTTATTATGACATGATTAATATATAAACAAAGTACAAACACTACATTTCCACTGTATAAATAAATGTGTGGCGTCTTGATTCATTTATATTCATCACTCCATAGTACCTGTACATGTGGCACAAGATCGGTGACATGGTTCACACTCCTTCTTGTTAGCACTGTAATATTTTCCATCTTCGCAGTTGATGGCACATCTGGATCCTTGTAAACTATGGAAATGAAAAGGACTCTGGGTAAGAAAGACTAAACACAGCTTCCATAGGCTTTGTGATTCCTTCTACAGACTCTATTCAAATGTGTCTAAGTGAGGCAAACTGTGTGACTCAGAGAGTAACAGAAGGGGTTAATAAAGACTGCTGAAAATACATAAGCAACAGCTTAAACCATTAAAAAAGGACTCGTGCATATATTTCATTCATCTCTGTGTCCTGTATGATCCCACCTCTGAAAACAGCCTTGAAGAGAAAAATATAATAATGGATTTCTATTTATGTAAATTGCAGAAGCTAACAATGGCAATGAGAAGGTTTAATGCAGATGTGCATTCTTCAAAGGAATGGTCTTTGCTAGGAAACTAATGTCATATCTCCAAAGCAGAAGCATTAAAATATGTTGGACATTATGTAAAGCACCTGAACAGCAAATGGTTTAGTAAAGGTCAATGTGCTATACATATGCAACACCCAGGCCGCTCGTTCAGCTTTACAATTGTAGGGTAATGTGTAACCGCATGGTATTTTTAATTTATTTTGTTTCAATAAATAAATCTTAATGAATATAATGACATTGAGTAAAAACAGTATAAACTTGAACATATTGTTAAAGCAATTTCATGTGTGTGTATATATATATATATATATATATATATATACACACACATACAGTATATATATATATAAAACTGGCAAACATTTCTGTTATTTATAACAGTGCTAATATCAAACCTGGAAAAATCAAAGCTATAGAAATCACATATAGGCATTGAGCTAGATTCCTATATGCTTATAAGACTGCAGAGGGGCCTGGGTGATAGTGAGTTTTCCAAAATTTACCTTTGTATAATATATTACTATATATAATCTACAGAAGCCTTATTTTGGGATTGATTCTAATCTTTTTGATATTTTTTTTTTGAGTGATCACAATCCAAAATAGATTTATCCAATCCCACAGCAGTGAACGAGTTTTCAACAGAAAAGTTCCTAAAAATGGGTTTTCGATTGCTAAGTACTTGTTATCGGTATCAAAACTGGGAATCTAAACTGACATATACAATGGTCATTGTACACATCTTAAGGTTCCATTACAATTGTTTAGACCCCTTTTGTACAGTGTGTAAGGGAAATCATTATTTACATGTGTGAGATTAATCTATTGTAATCCGAACCATCCTGATATCTGGTAAACATTATAAATGACATTTGTATATAGGCACTATGGGTATACTGGGCATGTTTGTTCAATTATATTGATATTTAATATTTTAAAATAATTTTTTCATGATTTCCAGTCTGAAATCAAGACCAACACTACGGGTTTGTAGCAGAAGGAAGTGGCAGCAACTGATTTCTATTTTCTCTCTTTTCCTGCATATCCCATTAGCTGTTCTGAATATCACATATTAAATACATATACATTTACTATCTAATTGAACAAGAGAAGGTTCACATAGTGGTCTCAGACGTAGTATCCCGCCTATACACTTCCCTACAATTAGTTTTGATATTTCAAAGGCTTATTCATAATTTAGGGAAAGGCCCTCAGTCCTTTGGTTGTTTTTAACTTAAGATTTTCATTTTAAATTATTGTAATAAAAGTTATATTTTAATATTCCCAATTTCTTCACCTCAAGTCCAGGCTTAGAGTGCTATACGTGCAGTCTTTTGTGAGGTTTCTTCCTCTAATTCTGTTTAGTATATTACATACTGCACAGCACCACCTTTTGGCTATAATAATTACTTATGACATGAACAAGGTTCTATGTCAGCGTACATAAAAATAAAAAAGGTTGCCGGTGTGGTGCCACTGTATTTGTGTTGTGGTCAATAATCTATCTCTGAAGTGTCAGAATTATATACAGTAGAGCACACGGACTTACAAACATAAACACAAAATGGATAGTCTATGGGAAAAAGACAGATTAGCCAGAAAACAAAAAAGAACTGCAGATCTAAATGACATATTTGACAGCAATAGCTCTAGTTCCAACCCAAGTAACCATACTTCTTTAGACTCTATTCTAAGAGATATTCATAAAGCTATGTACAAGCAAGACAAAGTCTGGTGGAACAGACATTTTTTTGAAAAGTATATTGAAAAAGAACTAATTCCCAGAGGCCTTAGAATTCAGCTGTTCCCAGCATTCGAATTTAAACATTACAAATTAACAATTGAATGGGAAGAAGCGTTGTCAGAATGCTCTGTAAAACTCATGAAAATCTTAATGAAACATGACAGCTCTGAATATGATCTTTTGGAAGAAAAGATTAAAGAACTAACTGACAATTCAAAGAAATTCGAAACAGACCCTGAATTTGATAAATTATACAAATCATATCAAAAGGAATTAGACAAACTAGAATCAGAACTTAAAGAAACAAAGCAAGGTAAACTTAATAGAGACATCACAGACTTTAAAAACAATAAAGTCTATAAATGGGGCAATAAAAACTTCTATAAAAATTCAGGAAACAATACCAAATCAACAGTTATTCAAAGTGACATTTCAGACACGGATGGAGAGGAAAGTGAACCGACAGACAGTGTCACTCCTAGTACTTCCACTAGCATTCAATCAATCAGAGCCTCTAATAGAAATAAAAGAAAGGATTTTTTAGAACAGGGCGAAAGACCAGGAGAGGCGGGAGGGCAAAACAAAAGACCCACAAGGGGACGCGGATGCAGCACAAACAGCAATCAGAGAAACTGGAGACAGCAACCCAGAGCCCCGAGTCCCTTCTCTTGGCTACGGAACAATCACTAAGAATTATCAATCTTTCCAACATAAATCTTTCTAAGGAACACATTGCAGTCTTATCTAAAGGCCTATCTTTTTGTCCATCCACAGGGATAGACAAATACAAAACAATTAAAGATATACAACTCTTTATTAGAAAATTATATTTGAAGAAACAATTTACAGAACCCAGTATAGATTGGGGTTGGAACTAAATAGAGCTAGAAACTATTCAAGACCTGGACAATCTATTAGGAGAGTCAGATCGTATTGAACATGGTAAATGGAGGGATCTAGTTCATACTAAATCAACGTATGTACCAAAGAAAATACACTGTCCACAAATAGAGGTATTTAATCAGATGGTCTGTAAAGATATTTCGGCTCTACATCCTTTACCGACCACTCCTAATCTAGCATACAAGGAAAGACAAGCACTGAAGGATATGAGTACATGGGAGGAAGTGGTAATTAGAAATGCAGACAAGGGTGGTAATATTGTAATTTGGCCCCTTGAGATGTATTTAAAGGAAGCTAATAAACAATTAACTGATAAGAACTGCTATATGAGACTTCTAAACAATCCTACTATAGGTTATCTTAAAATCTATAACCATATGATAAATGAAGCTAAACAGAATCATATCCTCACCACTAAAGAAATTAAATTTCTACAGAGAGACCATCCCATTACACCAACATTCTACCTCATCCCCAAGGTGCACAAGAATAAACATATACCCCCAGGTAGACCGATCGTCTCTGGAATTGGATGCCTAACAGAACAGGCCAGCAAATATCTAGATTTCAGACTGAGAAGATTTGTACAAGAACTTCCATCTTATGTACAAGATACCATGGAAGTCCTCCAAAGATTAAATGACATACATACTGACAAAGATACCTGGTTATTAACAACTGACGTTGAATCTTTATACACTTCAATTAATCATGTGGATGGAATAAATGCGGTCCAGTACTTCTTAGATCAAAAATCGGAAGAAGATAAACAACATGATGAGTTCATAATTAAACTCCTAAAATTTATCCTCCAATACAACTATTTCATCTTTGACAATAAGTACTACCTCCAAACAAGAGGAACAGCCATGGGGACAGCATGCGCACCAACATATGCTAACCTTTTCCTTGGCTGGTGGGAGGCGGAACATGTGTTTACGGAGAGAAATAAGAACTACACAGATAAAATCCCTATGTGGCTTCGGTACATAGATGATATCTTCTTCATCTGGGAAGGATCTTATGGAGAATTACAAGAATTCATCACAATACTAAACAACAACAATGTGAATATCAAACTAACCCACGAAGCACACCAACAACATATCAACTTTTTGGACCTAACAATACTCAAAGATACCGAAGGTATCATAAAAACAGATCTTTTCAGAAAAGTAACAGCAACCAACAGCTTGCTACATTATGATAGTGCACATGCTAGTAATACCGTGAAGAGTCTACCTACAGGGGAATTCCTGAGGATCAGGAGAAACTTACAAACCTTCCAAATACGTGCTCAAGAATTAGAGAGCAGATTATTGGAGAGAGGGTATAGTAAAAGAGCCATCAAGAAAGCTAAATACAGAGCACAAGAAACCAACAGACGGGAACTCCTAAAGAAGAAATTCAGACCCAGGAACGATGTTCCAAGATTAATAACCACATATAATTCCCAAAGTACAAGGGTAAATTAAATTCTAAATAAATACTGGCACATCCTTCAATCTGATTTAACCTTAAAAGATGTTATAGGAACTAGACCCTCCATCCCATACAAACGAACACGTAACATCAAAGATATGATAACGAGCAGTCATTTACAGAGACATAAGCAGTCATTTACAGAGACAGCATTAGCACCAGGATCACACAAATGTGGTAACTGCAGCACGTACAAATACATGATCAAATCTGATCATATAATAGATAGATTCAGGAACAAACATGTCATTAAAGACTACATCAGCTGTCAAACTGAGGGAGTAATATATCTACTCATATGCAAATGTGAGAAATTCTACGTAGGGATGACGACACGGAAATTAAGAGTAAGAATAATGGAACATCTTCACAACATAAGAAACGCTGAAAAAGATGAAAAAGATGATAAAACTTTAACAAGTGTTGCGTATCATTTCCTACAGTACCATAAAGCAAATGCTGAAGAATTACAATGTAAAGGTGTTGAAAGAATAAATTTAGGCATCAGAGAAGGAGACCTTGAAACAGCACTTTAAAAAAAGAAAGTAGATGGATCTACCTTCTTAACACTGTTCAACCATTCGGCATGAATGAAAATAATAATTTCTATGTACATCTCCAAACTTAGATTAAACACAATATTCTAAGTAATGTCCCCAATAGAATATAGGGACTTACAATTCTGATCAAGTACAAACCTACTGTACACAGGTTGGAAAATAAGAAAGTTTTCAACTTTTATTCAGCCAATAGTGATATGGTCCTTAAATGTGAATAAAAACATGTAATTTAGTTGTAGCATTGAACTTCTTTTTAACATAACTTGCATTCTTTAATTATATGAACCATACAATTTTAGCTTGATTTGAAGTATTAGTGATCAAGCCATCATATATCCATAACTACACATTTTCACTTGTAGCATTTTATTGAAATTATAAGGTAATATCTCTTTTTTGTAGAAAATCACATGTTCCCAGTCACAAATAACAACTTTGTTCACCGGCATCGATCACTTTTTCAATGGTGATTCACATAATATGAATTGAAACTGTACATCACATATATGAGTAGTCACTCATTTGGACATATATATACACTGGAATCATCTTTAAGATGACATAACTAGATCTTATTTATTTAATAAGACCCCCTTTTTTATACTACATGCTTGAATTATCACAATAAGAATGAGTCTATAGTAATTCACCACTTTCCCAACACTTTATGTCACACCTAACACACTTATGTAGGTGTTCACTACATTATGGACACACCCATTAACATGTGTTATTTTAATTTTGTCACATGGTATTAAGATTTTTGACACACTTTATACACACACAAAATTAGATGTATGAGGAATTAAAATCCACAATAGAAATATGGGTTTTCACTAACTTTAAAATTTGTTAGCTTCAACACAAATTCACACATTAATATGGATATACATATCCTTTGGATTTAATACATAATAATGTGCATTGAACACACAAGTTCAATAATCACCAGCATCAGTATGATTCTTTGCATATAAAAATCATAACATTATATAATAATTTATCTTTACGTAAGGAGACAGTGCAAAATAAAAGGATACACATAAAATAACATTAACATGATATTTCAGATGGTGTTCGTCACAAGGACAGTACTTCACATATCATGTTACCATTGAAAAAAATCGAAAAATTAATAAAGAATAAGAAGACAAGACCTAAAGGAAAAACATTAATTTAAAGTATATTATCAAATTTCAGTTGATCAACATCCGTTTAATGTGTATTAGAAAAATATAGTCTATTACAACATGCCAACCTGATCCATTCACACTCAGAATTTACTGCACAATAAATAAATCAGTAAAATCAGTAAAAATATAAGAAAACATATATGAGATTTATAACAAATTCAGCAACAATACACAAAATAACTGAGCTCATGCATCTTATAAGATGTAAAATAGCAGTATGTGTGTATTTCCCCTCAGTTGAATACATCATAGGATCTAATATACAAAGTAGCTGTATATGAGCATTACATGTCCGTGATCACCTAGCTCTTACGGCTATCTGTGAACAAAAGAAAGGATATCCAATGATTGGCTGAACTGCCTTGATTGACAGCTAGACCATCCAATCAGACAGGAAACAATATTGGGACCGGGTCCTCAACCCATACATATTGCCAAACATCCGGCGGCTCGCCGCCTTTGAAAAAGCCCAATACGGGCGAAACTGGTGAGGGGGTTATAGAGCTTAGGGGAGCTCTATATAATTTTTAAAAATGTACCTAGAACTGTTGGCCTGTATAGGTGGAAATTAATGTTTAGAATTATTAAGCAAAAATAATTATAAATAATTTAACTAGTGCTATTTAATGAACTTCTAATACTCTAGACCACTAACAATAGAATAGGTACAGACCGCTAACAAAGCTTTCTATTGTATGATACTTGTTGGGAGCTTAACGCTGGGACCGCATTGAGCGATAATTTCAATGCCAGCCTCAAGTTACAAAACGAGTACAAACAGACACTGTGTCTGCTTGTGAGCTCCTAACATCGTTACTATTACTACAAACCTTACTGATACCATTATCAGGTGGTGGTGTGTGTGACATAGTTATTAGATTACTTGCAATATAAATGCAGCGAGTGTATTTAGTTCAATGAGATTATAATATCTCTATTGTGGTATTTACAAGATTACAATATCTCTATTGTGGTAATTACATACCGGATATATACCGGTACATTATTACGATTAACAAGAGCTAACTATACCAATGTAATTTCAAACTGCAAGCTGGAGATTAACTCATTTGGTTTATCTTTGCAAACCTACCTGCGTGCATTTAACAATTAACCCATTACAATAGGTGTCTTCAACGCCAGTATACTTACACATACTATTGTATAGCAAGCCTATAATAACTATTGTAATATATAATATTAAGCAGCCATACAACTGTACACCATTGGGTATGATACGTTATATATAATTACCTATTAAACCTATGATAAGATATCTCAGTCAGATATACTTAGCAAACAATTTTTGTTGAATAACAAACCGCTACAATTGTAACATTAGGCTTGTCAGAAGAATATCTTGAAAATAAGCAACAAATAGCTGACATTATAATACTCAAGCTGATGCACATTATATTTGAATCCAAATTAAGGATCAAGTATAAAAATAATTACAAGTTGATATATGTAAGTTGGATCATTTGAAATCCTCAAAATACCATACCAATCCAAGTATAACACAAACATGATATTACAAATATTAATAAAATGAAACCATAGTATCACAAGCACTATTCTTTCACCGTCTATTGTGTATTACTCTCATATCCAATTCCAAATATAATATTAACTTGGATATCAAGATCTCTGACTTACTATTTATGACAAACCTTAGCCTAATAAATACTAGGTTGCCATTACTGTCCAACTAGGTTCAATACATGGGAATCCTTTCCATTTTAGTAATATAATAGGTTGATATACATATATCCATAGCCTTATACTGAGGCACTAATCCTCTTTATTTACTATCTAATTGGACAAGAGAAGGTTCACATAGTGGTCTCAGACGTAGTATCCCGCCTATACACTTCCCTACAATTACTTTTGATATTTCAAAGGCTTATTCATAATTTAGGGAAAGGCCCTCAGTCCTTTGGTTGTTTTTAACTTGAGATTTTCATTTTAAATTATTGTAATAAAAGTTATATTTTAATATTCCCAATTTCTTCACCTCAAGTCCAGGCTTAGAGTGCTATATGTGCAGTCTTTTGTGAGGTTTCTTCCTCTAATTCTGTTTAATATGTAAATTTGTCTCCTGCCCACTGCAGACCGACTATACAATAGGGATAAATAGAGCTTTAATGAATCTAGACCATGTATAAAAATATGCCCCTAAAATGCTGTTTGTGGCCATTTCAGAGTGTCTTGCTAATATGCATCGTTGAGCCAAAACTGCAATAACGGCTCAGAGAAACAGCCAAAAATCCACGATTGTAATTGTGCTGAAATGAAAATCCCATAAAAACAAACCAGCTGATAGATTGGAATCAACCCCTTTATTAGAATATTATTATTTTTCTTTATTAGCTTCAAAAAGGATATTTTGAGTCCTCACATGTGAGTATATATAATTTATCCAATTATATTAATATTTAACTATTATACCTGATAAAAAAAAGTTTCCAATTAACGAAGTAAACAACATTGATGTTGCTATCTAAGAAATATGTATATATCTAAAAAGCAATAAATACTTATTTGTCTTTCTCCAGTAGAAGTGAATTCAGTATTTTGTTCATGACATCATTTAATCATTAAAAATTCTAAATATCTAGTTAATATGTTTCAAACAAGTCAATCATGAGCCTCTATTATTTGGTTATTAATAAAAAAAATAAAAAATAAGTACATATTTTAATGTCGTGGTGAGTTGTATGAAGAAGTAATAAAGGGATACACAGATAAGGAATCTGAAAGGGAAACACTAAGAATTGTGGGAACCAATGGATGATTTGGTTTATATGATCTTTCTGATCATTATAAGTATCCCCATATGTGCATAGGTGTTCATGGTGGTTATAGGTATATATATATATATATATATATATATATATATATATATATATATATATATATATATATATATATATATATATATATATATATATATATACACACACACATGGGTGAAAATGAATGAGTTATGTTTACCATTTGTTTTAATAAACCCTATGAATATGTATGGTATTTGTATTAGAGCTAGCAAGCATTTCCTATTGTTGCAGCATCGTAAAGAGTTTACAATGTTTTATTTCTTGTTGTTCTGTGATAGAACTGATAGCAATCTTTTGTTTGCAGTGTGGTAGAAGTGATACATTGTTTTTCTTTTTATTTAGTGTGGAAGAGGAGCCTGTTTTGTAGTTGCATATTAGCAGAAGTGGTAATCTGTTTTATTGTTTTCAGCGTTGCAGAATAGATAACATTTTTCTTTAATATTTGTAGTGTGATATAAGAAATTAGTTTTTTTTGGTTATTTACAATGTAGTAACATAAACAGCTGCCTCAATTATCACTGAGGTCTAGTAAAATAATCATTTTTTTATTTACAAGGTGTAGAAATATGTATTTTCTTTGCATCGTGGCAGACCAAGTGTCCTACAGTGTCTAATCCAAGAGTTATTTGAAACATCTTGCATGGCATTCAAATTCTAAGCTATTGAAATCCATTAGAAATATGCAAGAAAACCTAGTTAAGTGGCTCCATTTGTGAAGTTGCAGATGCAGGTGGACACTCCTTGTGGTGCAAGACCAGTGTTTCTTAAAGGGACACTGAACTCAAATTTTGTCTTTCGGGATTCAGATAGAGCATGCAATTTTAAGCAACTTTCTCATTTACAACTATTATCAATTTTTCTTCGTTCTCTTGCTTTCTTTATTTGAAAAAGATAACATCTAAGCTATTTTTTTGGTTCAGATCCATGGACAGCACTTGTTTATTGGGGGGTAAATTTATCCACCAATCGGCAAGAACAACCCAGTTTGTTCACCAAAAATGGGCCGGCATCTAAACTTACATTCTTGCATTTCAAATAAAGATACCAAGTGAATGAAGACAAGTTGATAATAGGAGTCAATTAGAAAGTTGCTTAAAAATTGCATGCTCTATCTGAATCACAAAAGAAAAAAATTGGGTTCAGTGTCCCTTTAAGCTTTTCTGCTAAGTCAGGGGTGGCGGCTTAAATTATCCTGGCTTGATTCTTCTGGGATAACTGACAAAACCTACTCCAGCAGGGGAAGGGGCTGAACAAGCACTTGCTTTTTAATGATACATGTAGATGGCAGATACATCACTAGCTTTAAATAATGGCAGACTAGTTCCCCAGCTGGGGATTGTGTTATTTTTCAAGTGGCTTAGAACTGCATTAACAGTACATTGCAGTGAGAGAATCTGAAGGTAGAATTGCAGTGAAAATACTTTTCAAGCACCCTTTCAACAGCTTTGAACAATTTGCACAATAATTCATTATCCAGAGATCAGATCTCTAGTTAATTAAAAAAATGTCTCCCAATTTACATCAAAATAAATTTTGGTATTACATATACGGCGTAGCGTACAAGTTACGCGCATATATTTCACCCGTCGCTCGCAATTATTACTCCCATAGGCTAACATGGGACCGCGTCGTAAATTGGTATCCAATATCCAGCGCAAGGACTTACGTGGCGAAAATGGAGAAATCTTACTCCATTTTTATCTCGCCATAAAAGGCAGCCGTAGCAGGCCTTGCGCTGAGTATGGGAGCACCGTAACTCCCGAAAATGCCTGCAAGAAATAAACTAACACCTAACGCATGCGCAATGTCTATCTACCTGTCAACCGCAATCCCCCACCGCAATAACTAATAAAGTCTATTAACCCCTAAACCGCCATAGCCCAGAACGCAATAAACCTAACCCCTAACCCCCCCTAACCTAACCCTCCCTAAATAAAGTAAAATTAGCTCATTTACAAAATACTAAAGTTACCTTTAAATATAAAAAAATTACACTACTTCTAAAATACAAATAAACTAAGTATAAATTAAAGGGGCAGTCTAATCCAAATTCAGGAGTAGATTGTCCCTTTAAGCAAGAATGACAGAAAATAAAAAATAAAATTACAAAAGTTTAAATAAATTACACCTAATCCCTATGAAAATAAAAAAGCCCCCCAAAATAAAAACACCCCCTAATCTAATAAACTACCAGTAGCCCTTAAAAGGACTTTTTGCAGGGCATTGCCCCAAGATAATCAGCTCTTTTGCACAAAAAATACACACAGCCCCCCCTACCAGTAAAATCCCCCCACCCACCAAACCCCCCCAAAAAAAATACTAACACTAAAAACGCTGAAAAGGGCATTTGTTGGGCATTGCCCTTAAAAGGGCATTCGGCTCTTTTGCTGCCCACCCTATCTAAATAAAATAAATCCCCCCAAAAAACCCTTAAAAACCCTAAGTCTAACCCCCAAGTGGTCCTCACCTGTCCTGAAGTTCAGCGGAGAAGGTCCTGTTCCAGGAGGTGAAGTCTTCTTCCAAACGGCGACCTCTTCTTTCTTCCAGGAACCAGCCGGCGCGGAGTGGAGGGCGGAGTTGAAGACCGGCGACGCTGGAACTGAATACCGGCGACTCTGGAACTGAAGACCGGCAGCCGCGGAGCCATGGAGCGTGGAGGATCTTCTTCATACGATCTCCCCCGTACACGGAATAGGAATTCAAGGTACGCGATTAATAATGGCGTTCCCTTGAATTCCTATTGGCTGATTTGAGCCTTCAAATTCAAATCAGCCAATCGGATGAGAGCTACTGAAATCCTATTGGCTGTTCAAATCAGCCAATAGAATTTCAGTAGCTCTTATCCTATTGGCTGATTTGAACAGCCAATAGGATTTCAGTAGCTCTCATTTGATTGACTGATTTGAATTTGAAGGCTCAAATCAGCCAATAGGAATTCAAGGGACGCCATTTTTAATCGCGTACCTTGAATTCCTATTCAGTGTACGGCGGAAATGGTATGAAGAGGATCCTCCACGCTCCATGGCTCCAGCGTCGCCGGTCTTCAGTTCCAGCGTCGCCGGTCTTCAGTTCCAGCGTCGCCGGTCTTCAGTTCCAGCGTCGCCGGTCTTCAGTTCCAGCGTCGCCGGTCTTCAGTTCCAGCGTCGCTGGTCTTCAACTCCGCTCCACGCCGGCTGCTTCCTGGAAGAAAGAAGAGGTCGCCGCTTGGAAGAAGAATTCACCGCCTGGAACAGGACCTTCTCCACTGAACTTCAGGACAGGTGAGGACCACTTGGGGGTTAGACTTAGGGGTTTTTTAAGGGGTTTTTGGGGGGATTTATTTTATTTAGATAGGGTGGGCAGCAAAAGAGCTGAATGCCTTTTTTGTTTTTAGTGTTAGTATTTTTTGGGGGGGGGGGGGGGGTGTGTATTTTTTGTGCAAAAGAGCTGATTATCTTGGGGCAATGCCCTGCAAAAAGTCCTTTTAAGGGCTACTGGTAGTTGATTGGTTTAGGGAGTGTTTTTATTTTGTGGGGGCTTTTTTATTTTCATAGGGATTAGGTGTAATTTATTTAAACTTTTGTAATTTTATTTTTTATTTTCTGTAATCTTAGATTTTTTTATTTTCTGTAATTCTTGCTTAAAGGGACAGTATAGTCCTGAATTTGGATTAGACTGCCCCTTTAATTTATACTTAGTTTATTTGTATTTTAGAAGTAGTGTAATTTTTTTTATATTTAATGGTAACTTTAGTATTTTGTAATGTAACTAATTTTAGTTTATTTAGGGGGGTTAGGTTAGGAGAGGTTAGGTTAGGGGGGGTTAGGTTAGGGGTTAGGTTTACTGCGTTGTGGGCTATGGCAGTTTAGGGGTTAATACTTGATTAGGTTTATTGCGTTGTGGGTTAATGGCGGATTTGGGGTTAATAGTTTTAATAGGAAGTTTGCGATGTTGGGGTTGGCGGATTTAGGGGTTAATAATTTAGTTTTTACTTGCGGTGTGGGTTTGATGGCAGATATAGGGGTTAATAGTTTAAATAGGCATATTGCGTTGTGGGGGGTTGTCGGTCTAGGGGTTAATACATTTAATATTAGTAATGAGAGGGGGATATTGCGGATATAGGGGTTTTACGTGGCTTATTTTTGGGAGGCATGTTAGACTTTTATGGGAGATTTGTTATCTTATTTACTTTTCTTAGGCGTCGGCAGTTTCTAAAGTGCCGTAAGTCACTAGCGACTCCAGAAATTTGTATTTACGCTCATTTCTGGACATCGCTAGTTTATCCGACTTACGGCACTTTATGAACTGCCGGTGGGGTTTATGTAATACCCCGATGTGCGAGGTGAAATTATGGATGGCGCAGGTTCCCACGCTTGCGCCGAAACCTATTTGATCGCGCCCAAAGTGTACATTTAATTTATATTAAAAAAAAAATATGAGCAACTTTTTTTTATTTAAAATAACTGCACGAAGCAGTTATAAGGGGTTAAAGTGAGGGGACGTGGGGTGAAAAGTGCCTTTACATAGCTGTCTATGTGGACTGTGTTTTATACTGCAAATATATGTGTATATGCTTATATACATATATATTTATGTGTTAATATGTGTATATACACATATACTGTAAACACATAAATATATATGTATATATTTATAGAAATATATATTTTAAATTTGCTGCCCAATGCTGCGCGACTTATATCCTGCGCTGCACTAGGTTATTTGCTGTGTCAGAACAAGGCTCCCATTGGAGCCTATGGAAGCGAACTCTCGAGGATGCAAAGCTTCAAGGAAATTCGAACGCGAGGCCACATTCACATTGCGCTCAACTTGTAGTACCAGGCGCTGATATTACTGAGTGGGGCGCAAATATTGTGCTTGAGAAAACACAATTTTGCGCTCCACTCGTAATCTAGCCCATTACTGGTTAAGTGAAAAAAAAAAAACTAAATTTAAACACATAAGGCTGCTGTTGTCAACATTGAAGTATTTAGCTGTTATATTTTACTTTTGCTTTATCTGTGTATCTTTTGCTTTCGTGAATTCTTGAGAAAAATCCTTGTGAAAACAAGTCTGAAAAGCCTATGAAGCACTTTTTTTCTTATAGCTTTTTATATAATACTATATAGTTGAAAATGATTTATTAATAATTCAAATGACAGAGCTTCTAATGAACTGAAATGGCATAGATGAAGAAGGAAAAAAACCACCCAAGTTTTCATACAATGGGCTGCATTTATCAACTAACAGGTAGACAACTACCTATCACAGTTAACATGCAAAGTCTTAAACACCCCTGTCCTTTGCTCTAGCAGAATCATTTATGCAAGAGCAGATCTTGTCAATCATCCCGGACTATTGGCCCAATAATCTAAAGATCTCCGCTCTTGAGGGAGATTATTTTGTCAGTACTGCGAGGTCCCGCAAATAATTTTAGAATGCAAGTTTTAGCTTTCTAATCCATTAGTTTATTATGCAATGTTCTGGATGTGAAGGAGAAAAACATACATTAACATATATAGCTAAAAAAAAACAGAATTTATGTTTACCTGATAAATTACTTTCTCCAACGGTGTGTCCGGTCCACGGCGTCATCCTTACTTGTGGGATATTCTCTTCCCCAACAGGAAATGGCAAAGAGCCCAGCAAAGCTGGTCACATGATCCCTCCTAGGCTCCGCCTACCCCAGTCATTCGACCGACGTTAAGGAGGAATATTTGCATAGGAGAAACCATATGGTACCGTGGTGACTGTAGTTAAAGAAAATAAATTATCAGACCTGATTAAAAAAACCAGGGCGGGCCGTGGACCGGACACACCGTTGGAGAAAGTAATTTATCAGGTAAACATAAATTCTGTTTTCTCCAACATAGGTGTGTCCGGTCCACGGCGTCATCCTTACTTGTGGGAACCAATACCAAAGCTTTAGGACACGGATGAAGGGAGGGAGCAAATCAGGTCACCTAAATGGAAGGCACCACGGCTTGCAAAACCTTTCTCCCAAAAATAGCCTCAGAAGAAGCAAAAGTATCAAACTTGTAAAATTTGGTAAAAGTGTGCAGTGAAGACCAAGTCGCTGCCCTACATATCTGATCAACAGAAGCCTCGTTCTTGAAGGCCCATGTGGAAGCCACAGCCCTAGTGGAATGAGCTGTGATTCTTTCGGGAGGCTGCCGTCCGGCAGTCTCGTAAGCCAATCTGATGATGCTTTTAATCCAAAAAGATAGAGAGGTAGAAGTTGCTTTTTGACCTCTCCTTTTACCGGAATAAACAACAAACAAGGAAGATGTTTGTCTAAAATCCTTTGTAGCATCTAAATAGAATTTTAGAGCGCGAACAACATCCAAATTGTGCAACAAACGTTCCTTCTTCGAAACTGGTTTCGGACACAGAGAAGGTACGATAATCTCCTGGTTAATGTTTTTGTTAGAAACAACTTTTGGAAGAAAACCAGGTTTAGTACGTAAAACCACCTTATCTGCATGGAACACCAGATAAGGAGGAGAACACTGCAGAGCAGATAATTCTGAAACTCTTCTAGCAGAAGAAATTGCAACTAAAAACAAAACTTTCCAAGATAATAACTTAATATCAACGGAATGCAAGGGTTCAAACGGAACCCCCTGAAGAACTGAAAGAACTAAATTGAGACTCCAAGGAGGAGTCAAAGGTTTGTAAACAGGCTTAATTCTAACCAGAGCCTGAACAAAAGCTTGAACATCTGGCACAGCGGCCAGCTTTTTGTGAAGTAACACAGACAAGGCAGAAATCTGTCCCTTCAGGGAACTTGCAGATAAACCTTTTTCCAATCCTTCTTGAAGGAAGGATAGAATCCTAGGAATCTTAACCTTGTCCCAAGGGAATCCTTTAGATTCACACCAACAGATATATTTTTTCCAAATTTTGTGGTAAATCTTTCTAGTTACAGGCTTTCTGGCCTGAACAAGAGTATCGATAACAGGATCTGAGAACCCTCGCTTCGATAAGATCAAGCGTTCAATCTCCAAGCAGTCAGCTGGAGTGAAACCAGATTCGGATGTTCGAACGGACCCTGAACAAGAAGGTCTCGTCTCAAAGGTAGCTTCCAAGGTGGAGCCGATGACATATTCACCAGATCTGCATACCAAGTCCTGCGTGGCCACGCAGGAGCTATCAAGATCACCGACGCCCTCTCCTGATTGATCCTGGCTACCAGCCTGGGGATGAGAGGAAACGGCGGGAACACATAAGCTAGTTTGAAGGTCCAAGGTGCTACTAGTGCATCCACTAGAGCCGCCTTGGGATCCCTGGATCTGGACCCGTAGCAAGGAACTTTGAAGTTCTGACGAGAGGCCATCAGATCCATGTCTGGAATGCCCCACAGCTGAGTGACTTGGGCAAAGATTTCCGGATGGAGTTCCCACTCCCCCGGATGCAATGTCTGATGACTCAGAAAATCCGCTTCCCAATTTTCCACTCCTGGGATGTGGATAGCAGACAGGTGGCAGGAGTGAAACTCCGCCCATAGAATGATTTTGGTCACTTCTTCCATCGCCAGGGAACTCCTTGTTCCCCCCTGATGGTTGATGTACGCAACAGTTGTCATGTTGTCTGATTGAAACCGTATGAACTTGGCCCTCGCTAGCTGAGGCCAAGCCTTGAGAGCATTGAATATCGCTCTCAGTTCCAGAATATTTATCGGTAGAAGAGATTCTTCCCGAGACCAAAGACCCTGAGCTTTCAGGGATCCCCAGACCGCGCCCCAGCCCATCAGACTGGCGTCGGTCGTGACAATGACCCACTCTGGTCTGCGGAATGTCATCCCTCGTGACAGGTTGTCCAGGGACAGCCACCAACGGAGTGAGTCTCTGGTCCTCTGATTTACTTGTATCTTCGGAGACAAGTCTGTATAGTCCCCATTCCACTGACTGAGCATGCACAGTTGTAATGGTCTTAGATGAATGCGTGCAAAAGGAACTATGTCCATTGCCGCTACCATCAACCCGATCACTTCCATGCACTGAGCTATGGAAGGAAGAGGAACGGAATGAAGTATCCGACAAGAGTCTAGAAGTTTTGTTTTTCTGGCATCTGTCAGAAAAATCCTCATTTCTAAGGAGTCTATTATGGTTCCCAAGAAGGGAACCCTTGTTGACGGAGATAGAGAACTCTTTTCCACGTTCACTTTCCATCCGTGAGATCTGAGAAAGGCCAGGACAATGTCCGTGTGAGCCTTTGCTTGAGGAAGGGACGACGCTTGAATCAGAATGTCGTCCAAGTAAGGTACTACAGCAATGCCCCTTGGTCTTAGCACAGCTAGAAGGGACCCTAGTACCTTTGTGAAAATCCTTGGAGCAGTGGCTAATCCGAAAGGAAGCGCCACGAACTGGTAATGTTTGTCCAGGAATGCGAACCTCAGGAACCGATGATGTTCCTTGTGGATAGGAATATGTAGATACGCATCCTTTAAATCCACCGTGGTCATGAATTGACCTTCCTGGATGGAAGGAAGAATTGTTCGAATGGTTTCCATCTTGAACGATGGAACCTTGAGAAACTTGTTTAAGATCTTGAGATCTAAGATTGGTCTGAACGTTCCCTCTTTCTTGGGAACTATAAACAGATTGGAGTAGAACCCCATCCCTTGTTCTCTTAATGGAACAGGATGAATCACTCCCATTTTTAACAGGTCTTCTACACAATGTAAGAATGCCTGTCTTTTTATGTGGTCTGAAGACAACTGAGACCTGTGGAACCTCCCCCTTGGGGGAAGTCCCTTGAATTCCAGAAGATAACCTTGGGAGACTATTTCTAGCGCCCAAGGATCCAGAACATCTCTTGCCCAAGCCTGAGCGAAGAGAGAGAGTCTGCCCCCCACCAGATCCGGTCCCGGATCGGGGGCCAACATTTCATGCTGTCTTGGTAGCAGTGGCAGGTTTCTTGGCCTGCTTTCCCTTGTTCCAGCCTTGCATTGGTCTCCAAGCTGGCTTGGCTTGAGAAGAATTACCCTCTTGCTTAGAGGACGTAGCACCTTGGGCTGGTCCGTTTCTACGAAAGGGACGAAAATTAGGTTTATTTTTTGCCTTGAAAGGCCGATCCTGAGGAAGGGCGTGGCCCTTACCCCCAGTGATATCAGAGATAATCTCTTTCAAGTCAGGGCCAAACAGCGTTTTCCCCTTGAAAGGAATGTTAAGTAGCTTGTTCTTGGAAGACGCATCAGCCGACCAAGATTTCAACCAAAGCGCTCTGCGCGCCACAATAGCAAACCCAGAATTCTTAGCCGCTAACCTAGCCAATTGCAAAGTGGCGTCTAGGGTGAAAGAATTAGCCAATTTGAGAGCATTGATTCTGTCCATAATCTCCTCAAAAGGAGGAGAATCACTATCGACCGCCTTTATCAGCTCATCGAACCAGAAACATGCGGCTGTAGCGACAGGGACAATGCATGAAATTGGTTGTAGAAGGTAACCCTGCTGAACAAACATCTTTTTAAGCAAACCTTCTAATTTTTTATCCATAGGATCTTTGAAAGCACAACTATCCTCTATGGGTATAGTGGTGCGTTTGTTTAAAGTGGAAACCGCTCCCTCGACCTTGGGGACTGTCTGCCATAAGTCCTTTCTGGGGTCGACCATAGGAAACAATTTTTTAAATATGGGGGGAGGGACGAAAGGAATACCGGGCCTTTCCCATTCTTTATTAACAATGTCCGCCACCCGCTTGGGTATAGGAAAAGCTTCTGGGAGCCCCGGCACCTCTAGGAACTTGTCCATTTTACATAGTTTCTCTGGGATGACCAACTTGTCACAATCATCCAGAGTGGATAATACCTCCTTAAGCAGAATGCGGAGATGTTCCAACTTAAATTTAAATGCAATCACATCAGGTTCAGCTTGTTGAGAAATGTTCCCTGAATCAGTAATTTCTCCCTCAGACAAAACCTCCCTGGCCCCATCAGACTGGGTTAGGGGCCCTTCAGAAATATTATTATCAGCGTCGTCATGCTCTTCAGTATCTAAAACAGAGCAGTCGCGCTTACGCTGATAAGTGTTCATTTTGGCTAAAATGTTTTTGACAGAATTATCCATTACAGCCGTTAATTGTTGCATAGTAAGGAGTATTGGCGCGCTAGATGTACTAGGGGCCTCCTGAGTGGGCAAGACTCGTGTAGACGAAGGAGGGAATGATGCAGTACCATGCTTACTCCCCTCACTTGAGGAATCATCTTGGGCATCATTGTCATTGTCACATAAATCACATTTATTTAAATGAATAGGAATTCTGGCTTCCCCACATTCAGAACACAGTCTATCTGGTAGTTCAGACATGTTAAACAGGCATAAACTTGATAACAAAGTACAAAAAACGTTTTAAAATAAAACCGTTACTGTCACTTTAAATTTTAAACTGAACACACTTTATTACTGCAATTGCGAAAAAACATGAAGGAATTGTTCAAAATTCACCAAACTTTCACCACAGTGTCTTAAAGCCTTAAAAGTATTGCACACCAAATTTGGAAGCTTTAACCCTTAAAATAACGGAACCGGAGCCGTTTTGAACTTTAACCCCTTTACAGTCCCTGGTATCTGCTTTGCTGAGACCCAACCAAGCCCCAAGGGGAATACGATACCAAATGACGCCTTCAGAAAGTCTTTTCTAAGTATCAGAGCTCCTCTCACATGCGACTGCATGCCATGCCTCTCAAAAACAAGTGCGCAACACCGGCGCGAAAATGAGGCTCTGCCTATGCTTTGGGAAAGCCCCTAAAGAATAAGGTGTCTAAAACAGTGCCTGCCGATATTATTATATCAAAATACCCAGATAAAATGATTCCTCAAGGCTAAATATGTGTTAATAATCAATCGATTTAGCCCAGAAAAAGTCTACAGTCTTAATAAGCCCTTTTTGAAGCCCTTATTTACGATCGTAATAAACATGGCTTACCGGATCCCATAGGGAAAATGACAGCTTCCAGCATTACATCGTCTTGTTAGAATGTGTCATACCTCAAGCAGCAAGAGACTGCTCACTGTTCCCCCAACTGAAGTTAATTGCTCTCAACAGTCCTGTGTGGAACAGCCATGGATTTTAGTGACGGTTGCTAAAATCATTTTCCTCATACAAACAGAAATCTTCATCTCTTTTCTGTTTCTGAGTAAATAGTACATACCAGCACTATTTCAAAATAACAAACTCTTGATTGAATAATAAAAACTACAGTTAAACACTAAAAAACTCTAAGCCATCTCCGTGGAGATGTTGCCTGTACAACGGCAAAGAGAATGACTGGGGTAGGCGGAGCCTAGGAGGGATCATGTGACCAGCTTTGCTGGGCTCTTTGCCATTTCCTGTTGGGGAAGAGAATATAGTGTAAGCAAGGAGGAGCGGATTCCCATGTAGTAGGATAAAAAGTTCTTTATTTCAAAAAATAATTAAAAATTGCAAACGGGGCAACAGACAAGGAAAACAGGTGCAAAACAGGCGTGACACCTATGGGCTTACATGTTTCGGCGCTTAGCCGTAATCATAGCCTTTCCTTGTCTGTTGCCCCGTTTGCAATTTTTAATTATTTTTTGAAATAAAGAACTTTTTATCCTACTACATGGGAATCCGCTCCTCCTTGCTTACACTACGACTTAACACCAGACTAGGATACCCATTACTACAGCCCTGCTTTCGTTGTCATCCCGGGTGAAGACTACTGCACCACGCCCCCCGATACTCACGCACGTACACGCTGAATGCCGAGGAGAGCAGTTTGGATTGTCGCCAACTTGCACGGATTGCCGTCTGTCTTCTTACTCTGCCATTCCACAGGGACACCAGCGCAGATGCGGATGCGTTTGTATATGCCGAAGATAGGTTCCGGCTAACACGCATTTTTTGGAGTTCCCCAGGTGGCCTTTGGAGTTTCCTTTATTCACGGACGGCTCACCCCCGGGTGGGTGAAGAGAACCAGTCTATCAGCTGACCGGTGAGTGGGGGGCAGTTGGACTCAAGTCCCGGGACCAACCTTAATCTGCATATATATTTGGATATTGATTTGCATCGTTTTGAGATATGCTTACTCCACATGTGAATTACAATCTATACAGCATAGACACATATCTGTGAGTGTACAAACCCTCTTCCCTACTATTTTCATTTAGGGGAAGAGAATATCCCACAAGTAAGGATGACGCCGTGGACCGGACACACCTATGTTGGAGAAAAAAGAGTCCAAAGAATTTTGGTGATTTCTCTCCATGACGGTAAGTTCTTAATCATCAGGCTCTAAATTTGGGATGATTTAACTCCTGCCACCTCTGAGGTGGTCGAAAGGAAGAAAGCTGTGGTCTTACAATAATATTTGAATAGGCACCAGAATGGCTAAACGGATAAATAATTAAATGATAAACAGAGCCCATGGTTTTCACATTGCACTTCTAATAGATTTGAATTAAAGGTTCCATCTAATATTTCTATATAAAATCCATATCTGTATTTCAGTTATAGAAGTTCTCAAGATTTTTCTGAAGTAGTTTCCTGACATAAATAGATACATTTTCTAAAGATAAAATATTCAGCAAATACACCCGGTTTTACTTCTGCAACTGGCACACAAAATATTGGATGTAGTTATTACAAATAAGCCGTGGCAAGATTCCAAACTGTACACACCTTAGGGTAAGAGCAAAGGTATGTTCAATATTTAGGAATGTGTGATATTTAGTAGCCAAGAAATGTATATACAGAGAGATTAAAACTGTGCTTTCTGATATGTTTTTATAATATTGATTTATTTAGCAGAATGTTAAAATTCCTTGCTAATGGCATTTCCCTGTACTATACAGGTAAGACTTTAGATTTTTATAACTATAAACAAAATCCTTGACACAGATATCTGAAAAGGAATAGCTAGGAATTTAAATCTACTGCAATACTGCAAATGCTAAATGTTCTATTTGTGAAAACATTCTGAAGGTCATTCCAAGTCTTTTTTAAATATCTGTCCATGCAGCTTTGACCATATTATATTACTCATCTGAAGGTGGGCTACAGATTCTCAGTAACGTTTTGGATTCCAGGAGTACTTTAGGCTATTGTTTTGTTAGTACATCAAATTTCCACCTTGAAAAAAATGGTTACCAGCTGAACTTTATAGCAAGAAAGGAAGAACACACAATCAGCCTCCAGCTACTGTACAAATTATATTCCTTACTAAAAGCCATTTGATTTATGTTCCCAAGTTAAGAGACCACATACCCAGGATAATTCATCAACAATTTACCTTAAGCCCAGTTTGCACTCTGTGCAGGTCTGATCTGAAGTGCATGTCTTACAGTTCTCACTGCATCTTTGACAAAGGGTTTTATCTACAAATGAAGAACAAATCATCAGCAATTATTTCAGTCAAGGTGTTTAGTAACTTATAAATGCATTGCAATGACAAACAAAAAAAATGAAAGGGGTTATACAAGGATCTAAGCAACGTCATTGCTACAGTGATTTTGGTGTTTGGTAATAATTCTGCTATACTTAATCAATTGTAAGGCTTTGTGATTCAACTATTTTAAACTTGGATCTTTATAAAGATTAAATCTATATCTATCAGAATTAGTAGTGGAAGATTCAATTGCATATTTAAAGCATATTATATGACTAGAATATCTATATTATAAACTATAATAAAAGAATATCTACCTTGTAAAGTAACATTTTACACCTGTTTTGTACATAACATGTAAAGTGCTTAGCAATAGTCATTGCATTTTTTTCTTAAATGCAGTAGAATCACATAATTAACAAGTGCATAATAAAAAGACAATACAATAACACCTACTATGAATTTCAAATAAGCAGTATATTTTTTTTTTCCAACAAATTTATTTTTTTCTCCCATTTTCTAGCCCCCTGTATTATGTGACAGACATCAGCCAATCACAGACTAGTATACATATACCCTGTGAGTTTGTGCACATGCTCAGTAGGATCCTGTTCCCCAGAAAGTGTGAATATAAAAAGTCTGTGCAAAATTTGATAATGGAAGTAAATTGTAAAGTGTCTTAAAACGACGTGCTCTTTCTGAATCATAACAGTTTATTTTGACTTGAGTGTGCCTTTAAAATAGGCCATTCACAAACCTTACAGTAGGCTGGTATACAGATGTAGAAAAGGATTCATGTTTACATGAGACAAGTAATAAATATGACCGATATAAATAATACTAATATAAACAGTACTCTGTTAAGATGTATAGCCTAGTAATATTACAATTCACAAAAATTAGAACTTACGTTCATTCAGGTAAAAGCCAGTTGGACAACTAGAAGCACAGCTATTAGTTTCTTCAATAAGGTAGAAGCCCAGCTTACAGCTTGTGCATTGGTCACTACGGCTCCCTTTACATGTGTCACAGTGAAAAGAACATTTTTTGCACTTTTTTTTGTCTGCGTTGTAGTGACCAGAAGGACATTCTGAAACGCATACCCTATAAAAGAAAATAAAGCTTTGTTTAAGTGAAGGATGATAAACTATGGAAAAACGTACAACAAAATATTGCCGTTTATACTTTGGTACACACATTATTCTATTGAATTGCTAGCTATTGACATATGTTTTTCATTTTTACATTAAAGTGACATGATAATTCATGATTCAGATACATCATGCAATTTCCACTTTTTTTTTTTTTTAAATTATCAAATGCACTTAGTATCTTTATCGAAAGGCATATCTAGGTAACTTCTGGCATGTGCATGTGACTTGAGCAAACAACCAATCTAGGGCCAGTACCTGTGTAATGCAACTGAACCTGCATTCAAAAGGCAGCGGAAAATGCTGAAGGTATTAGGGTTTATGTGCTATTAGTTTAATTATATAGAGACAAATTGTGTAGCTTGGTTGATGGAACAAAATATTAAAAAATAAATACTTAATTATCCACATTATTTTAATTATGCAAGTAAGCATTGGTGGAGTTTCATGGAAAAAAATAATTTGATCTACACAATTCAAGATATATTAATAGATTTACATTCTTTTTAATGAAATATAAAAAATATTTCATTAAAAGGAACATAAATCAATTAATATATATTAAATTATGTAGATCAAATGTATTTTTGTCCATAAAACCAATGCTTACTTGCTTAATTTAAATCTGTTTCATCTATGGTTTCAGATATACTTTATAAAACAAATAACTATAATGCACAGTATGACACTTGTCACTATATTACACCCAAGAAACCTTTAAAAAATAGTTTCAGGGTAGATCTGCAACATGTTGGTTGAATGTTTATTAAAGGGATTTCATTAGCTATATAGAAATCACCCCCTTATAAATTAGTTCAAAGTAAAAATAGTACATCTTACAGTATCAAAAGCTTTAAATATCAAACATAGGTCTAACAGAACAATTTTAGCATATTTTATTTGAATTAAAGTTTGGCTTTTATAAAAATGACTGTTTGTGGTTTGGTTTTAGAAGATATTTTATAAAATCCCTTGAAACTAACAAACTATCTTAGAAGCCAACAAGGAGCCAAAAGCCAAATATATCCATTACAATCAAATATAATGATAGTTTGTTAAAAGTATAAAATTAAATTAACATTAAAATAGAAATATATAAGATTGTACATTAAATTAACGCTGCAGAATCTGTTGGCGGTCTACAAATTACTGATAATTATAATAATAAAATTAAAAAATATATATGAAATTAAACATCTTTGAATTTGAAATATCAGATTTAAAATGTATTTTTTTTTATGATTTAATATGATTAAATGTTAAACTTAATATTACTGACACCTGAATTTGTTAATGATGTTCACATCCAACACTTGCTACATTTAAGGTCATGCACCACTCTCTTATGGGCGCACTATTTTGTAACCTAGGTTTCACCGCAGGTATCTGAAGGCGAGTTACTGCACATGCACAAACAGGTTAACACTGGAATTCAGTGAAAGCTAGATTTCAAGATTGCGGCACCCATGACTTGAGGGAGTGCTTTTATTGTTTAATGTTCCTTTAAATGGACATGCAACACAGACATTTTCTTTCATGATTCAGATAGAGAAGACAATTTTAAAAAACGTTCCAGTTTACTTCTTTTATTTAATTTGCTTCCTTCTCTTGTTATCCTTTGCTGAAAGGTTTATCTAGGAAAGCTCAGGAGCAGCAAAGAACCTAGGTTCCAGCTGCTGATTGGTGTTTTCATGTATATACCGATTGTCATTGGCTCACCCATGTGTTCAGTCAGCAACCAGAAGTGCATTGCTGCTCCTTCAACAAAGTATACCAAGAGAATGACGTAAATTTAATAATAGAAGTAAACTGGAAATTTGTTTAAAATTGTATGCTCCATCTGAATCATGAAAGAAACAATGTAGGTTTCATGCCCCTTTAAGTTCTAACTATAGCACATGTGACTTGAAATCCATGACTTTTTACAAGTCAGTCTCAAGTCGTTTGCTAGTGACTGACCTGTGAATAACAGACTGCATATATACGCTTACTAGCATGTCAATTGAGTTTTTTTAAAAAGCCAATGTGAGACTTGGGCTGTACAAGTCAGCTATAACTTTATAATATACTTTGCATGTATTACTCCTTAAAGGGACATTTTTTCATTTAAATATGTAAAATAGAGTGTTAAAAATGTATATTTTTTTTTTATATAGGAAAAATGAATTTTCATTAGCAGAAAAATAAATGTAACCTTTATTTGTCCATGTGTGATCTACCTTACAATAATAATTAGCTTTAACAATATTTTTGTATGTGCAAAAAAAAAAAAAAACGTGTTTTGATTTATATCATATACTTTTATGTTCCTTTTAACAAGGATTACATGCACACAATGAGGCCTATTTATTAAAGGTCTTGCGGACCTGATCCAACAGTGCGGATCAGGTCTGCAAGACCTAGTTGAATGTGGAGAGCAATACGCTCTCCGCATTTAATATTGCACCAGCAGCTCACAAGAGCTGCTGGTGCAACACCGCCCCCTGATGACTCGCGGCCAATCGGCTGCCAGCAGGGAGGTGTCAATCAAGCCGATCGTACCCGATCGAGAAGATTTCCGGCGATTCCTGTCTGCCTCATCAGAGCAGGCGGACAGGGTTATGGAGCAGCGGTCTTTAGACCCGCCAGAAACACGGGCCCACAAGCTCCATTCGGAGCTTGATAAATGGGCCCCAATTTATCGAGCAGCGAATATGCTGGTCAAACAGTCTTTACTCTTAACTAGAAGGATCCTTTAACTTCTTACCGTGTGTTATTTTTTGCTTTATAAGAAAAATGAAGACAGTCATTGCACTGGTAGGGTCCAGGTCCATCACATCCACCGTTGCTGCATTCAACATTGCATGGACCTTTAGATTCAAGATAAAAGCAATCACATTTTTTTAATGTTTATTTTTTTTATTTTTTAGTAGAACCGGGATATAAATAATTCCATAAGTTAGTTTAATTACAAGACATTATCTTCTTACCTGTGTAGTCATCCATGCTATAATCTTCTGATGGTTCCTCCACAGGGCTGGATCTAACGCGCTCTACTTTAGGTAAGTCATTCCTAGGGGAGTAAGGCTGAATAGATGTGCCGTACAGAACTAACGACCATTCTTTTAACTTTCCTTATAAAAAGAACAAAGTGCATAAGACACATTCTTTATATACATATAAATATGTTTATATTAATCATTGGTAGATACATTAGTCAAAACATTTTCAAACTTGTTTATTGCAGTCACTAATGACAATTAAAGCCATCTGTCATAAAAACAAGCATAGGTGTCTTTAAAGGGACGTAAAGCTTCCACAAGAAAATGCAGTCATGTGCTAAAGCATTTTCCTTTTGCATTGTTGCTTGCAGATATCTATGTATTTTATCCAGAAAAGGGTTACACATATAGTTAAAGTCAGCTCCATATCAATAATACACTGATCCTAAGCTGAACACAACTGGTCATTGGTGACTACAAACATATGCCACCTCTGATTGGCTTACTATTGTCCTGCTATTCCAGAGCTAACTTTAACTATACATTTAACCCAATTATTGGAGTTAAAAAAATAGATATAGACAATAAATAGTGAAATACCAATATACACTAATGCATTAGTGTATTATACAACCCCTGAAACATTTCGCAAGCTCTATACTCTTAATGAATAGCGCAGGAAGCAATATTAACACGCTCATATTACAAATGGTGAGTTAAATATTGAGCTCAAGAACATTCCAAAATACTGCAGTGCTTTTTAAAACCTGAAGTAAAACATTATTAGTAATAGAATAGCACAGAACTACACAACAAACTCCACAACTTACTCATCAAGCGCTCAAGTGACATCCAACATGAATTTTACTTTGCACCCCAGAAGAAGTCTATAATGGGAGGGAATTGGCGCACCCTTTACTATTGCTTAAACAATAAAAAAAGGGCTAGATTACAAGTGGAGCGCAAAAATGAATCAGCCATTACAAGTGGCTGGTTATTTCTACCACAAGCTTGTAGTAGCAATTAGCGCTCTGGTTAATTTTATAAATCTGCCCCAAATGCCCCCAAAATACCATCTAGTGTAGTTTATTAAAAAATAAAGATGGCAGAATCTTTATTTTTTAATAAACTTACTGCACTGGGCAGTGTTTTGGGGTTAAAGTTGGTGGGCGTGGGGTGTTAGAAAAAAAAAAGGGACTGCAAAGTGCCTTTACATTGCAGTCAATAGGAAGTGTGTTCCCAGTAAATATATATGTATATATATTTATGTGTTAATATGTTTATATATACATATTAACACAATAAATATATAGTATATCAGCATATACATATATATATGATTGCTGCCATCTCTGTGCAACTTACCCCCTTCACTGGCGCTAAAGTTCAGATGCTGTCTTTGTCGGTATCAAAACAAAGCTCCCATTGGAACCTATGGAAGCACGCTCTCATGAATGCTTCCTAACAATGCAAACGCAAGCTTGTAATACCAGCACACATTATAGTGCGCTGGCATTACAAAGTGATGAAATCGATATATAGCACTCCACTTGTAATCTAGCCCTAAGTTGGGCTTGTAATACGAGCACAAAAAAAGCTCTATTGATTCCTGTTAGAAATGGAAGTGCAGAACACTGCTATATTCCACAAAGAAATTGGCTGCACAATTTAGTGACCTATTTATTACTGCCCCTAATTGGCCACAGCAATTAAACTTTAAAAAATACATCTATAGTATATGTTATTCCCAGTCTAATCATTCTATATAGCATTTTATTAGTGTTTAATGTCCCTTTAATGTGTTTCAATTAAAGTGTTTTATTATAATATTGACAAATGTCAACAAATACGGCATAAAGGTACATTTTGTGTTAGATTTCTCTGCCTTTTTTAACAAGTATTCCCTATTGGAACATAGTGTTCTTTTCACAGTATTAATTTAAACAATGCTAGAAATCATATATTTAGCTAGTAAGCCAAAAGGTGCCTATTAATATTAATAAATATTTTATTTATGAACAAAGCACTTAGTCTTCAGAAACAAACGCTTAAGTTGCCAAGATATATTAAGAGAATTAATTACAAGTACGTTATATTTTGGTTACTCTTAAAGACACATACATTTATGATGGTTAAAGCCTTTTCTAAATTAAGAAAGATGAAGTCAACCATCACAAATTTAACCATCTTGCTTAAACTGAACAAGGGCTTTAATTAAAGGAGATAGTACTAAAACATTTTTGTTTCATCCAAAAAGGAATTATGTTAACATTTTAAAATCTTATGTTGCCCTCCCTGTTGTCTCCAAAAGGCACAAATCTATTTCTTTTTTTGGAATTCCAGAAGCACTTTTTTTTGCATCTAAACAAAAAAGTTTGCATGTATGGGATAGAAACATACAGATAACCACATGACACCCATTCAGAATCTAGTATCTTGACTAAACTGAAAGAACATACATTTAATTAACTAAATACAATATGTTAAGATAAATGGATTTAATTGTTTGAAGGTCATTTAAAATATTTGGTAAGATGACGTTATAGCAGTTGGAACAATTATTACCGGGTGTCTTGAAGTTTCTAAGCTGTGAAGGAGTATCATGAATCTCCAGTATCCAGTCCCCTGAAGCTTTCTCTCCCCAGCAGTGAGTAGTCATAAATTCCCAATTCTTGAATCCTTCCATGGAATGGTCAAACAATCTATGGGATATGCAATAAAACAACTTGAAAGTATGGCAACAACTGAATTTAACCTAAAAATATATAAAAACAAGTGGTGTTTTGCTAAGAAAAACATTCTGAAAGAGTATATAAATACAGGTGGCCCTCGTTTTACAACGGTTCAATTTACACAGTTTCAGAATAACAGCC